>NC_057416.1:25547084-25638266 GCF_019320065.1 Cervus canadensis
TTCCAGTAGTCATGTATGGATATAAGAGTTGGACCATAAAGAAAGCTGAGCACTGAAGAATTGATGCTTTTGAACTGTGGCGTTGGAGAAGATTCTTGAGAGTCCCTTGGACTGCAAGGAGATCCAACCAGTCCATCCTAAAGGAAATCAGTCCTGAATGTTCATTGGAAGGACTGATGCTGAGGCTGAAACTCCAGTATTTTGGCCATCTGATGGGAAGAACTGACTCCTTGGAAAAGACCCTGATGCTGGGAAGGATTGAAGGCAGGAGGAGAAGGGGATGACAGAGGATGAGATGGTTGGATGGCATCACTGACTTGATGGACATGAGTTTGAGTAAGCTCTGGGAGTGGTGATGGACAGGGAAGCCTGGCATGCTGCGGTCCATGGGGTCGCAAAGAGTCGGACACGACTGAGTGACTGATTTGAACTGAAAATGAGCTATCCTTCAAAAAATGCATTTGTCTCCATGAATGACGGGCTCCTGAAAATTTGTGAGAAGGCTATCACAGGCTTAGTTAGCCCTTGTGGTTTCCAGCCTCATTTCAAAAAGATAAAACAAATGTCGCAGTCTTTGCATTTTGAATGCCCACCAGTTCCCCCTGCCACCTGACATTCCTGGGTTCCTGTTTCTCCATTTCTGGGTTTTGTTTGCTCTGTAAATGCCTGTTTGATTTAATGTGCTGGGCTTGGGTGATGTGAGAGATGGAATGATGACTGACTGACTGAATGAATAAATAAAAAGTAAGTAAATGAAAAAAAGTCAAGTGCTTCACCCTACAGGGCCTCGTCCAGCTAACTTTGTAGTGGGTGCTGATAGAGCACCTCTCTGTATCTTAATTCCTCCATGTCTAACAGCATAAGAGAACTTTGAAGGAAAGTTTCCTTAGATCTTATTATCACTACTGAGATGGAAGGGGATGACAGAGGATGAGATGGTTGTGAACGGTTGTTGCTGAATCACGTAAAGACGCTAGGGTTCTTGGCCTCCGGAGGAGAAGAATTCAATCCGGGTCCAGAGACGAGGCTGGATTGCTCAGAGCTTTTGTGCAATAAAGTTTTATTAAAGTATAAAGGAGATAGAGAAAGCTTCTGACATAGACATCAGAAGGGGGTAGAAAGAGTACCCCCTTGCTAGCCTTAGCACTGGAATTATATACTCTCAAATTAGTTTTATTACAATGAATCAAAAGAATGTCTAGAGGTTGTAAAGACCTCACCAGACCTACTCCCATGATTTACATTTTGAGATAACAGAATTAGCCAGAAGGTTTTTTCCAGAGACTGTCCTCAAGCAGGATACATTATTGCTATATAATCCTAAGGAATGTAGAGGGGAAAAAAAGTTTGTCCTTTCTTCCTCCTTGAGAATTCCAGACTCCTCTCTCCATGGGGACCCCTAGACTTCTTATCAACCTGCCTAGGAATTGACTCTCTCAGTTGGATGGCATCACCCACTCAATGAATGTAAGTTTGACTAAGCTCTGGGACTTGGTGATGGACAGGGAGGTCTGGCGTGCTGCAGTCCATGGGGTTGCAAAGAGTCGGACGTGACTGAGCAACTGAACTGAGATGGAATGGATTGAAGAATGTTAGAAACACTTGTAGGTCAGAGGAATAAAACATAGCTAGGATTCGTTGCTGATGGGGAAGAGAACCGAAGGGAGTCCTTTGGGCTCCTCTCCCCAGCATTATCCTCATGAACCCCTCCCATGTTAGGAGGATTTGGCCCTGTGATTCATGGGGCCATGTGTCATTTGGGGCCTCCTTTCACTATCTGTGGCCAAATGTGGAAGGGCTTGTGTTCCCAGGGATGGCTGGAGGACTCTGCAGGGCAGGCCCGCTGACCTTTCCTGCTCACAGCGTGGATGGGACCCCCGGGCGCGTGCTCAGGGGTCGGCGTCAATGCTCAGAGAGGCTGGCTTCCTGGAGCGCTGTGGGTCCACCCCACAGACCCGGGATAGATTGAATTGGAGACTCTGGGAAACCTCAGTGAGCCAGTGTGGCTAAACCTCGTACCCAGGCAGTGTCTACCAAAGAATTCTGGATTTGGAAGTAGTCAAAACACTTGAAAACTTACCCACCTATTTATAAAAATGATGCCAATGATTATTTCCTTCAGCTGAACCCCAGAGAGGAATGGAGGTGAGGGGCAGGACCCAGAACCGACGTTGTTCTCCCACTTCAAGTCACTAGGACGGTCCAGTAGTCTTACTTTTTCTCCGTGTTTGGTACCCATTCTGCACTTAGCAGTGAGTGATGATGTCTGTGTGCTTATTTGCCTGATTAGGCTGTGGGTGAGGGATTGAAGGTTATACATTTGTGGGTCTCCAGCAGCACCTAACAGAGTATTTTAAAGCATGTCTTACTGCACTTTTTTCCCTCAAATGTGAAAGACTTTTATGTAGCATCTCGTCTCCTTAGGAGCAGGACTTTCATGAGGCAGAGGGCAGGCCTGTGTGCAATTATTGGGCAGGTTTGTAGTTTGCATCGCACTTTGAGTAGATGAGGGACTCTCCAAAGCACAGCTCTGCTTCCTCTGGTGGGTGGCTTTCTCCTCTCATTCTTCCCCTTTGCTATTTTTGGAGATGAAAATCAGAGGAGGGAGCTGCAGGTTGAGATGATGCGGAAGAAACCAGAAAGCAAAGAGAACAGGTAGATGTATTCAATCCTATTTCATTCACAACTCAAACTCTGATTAGGAGAATGTGACCTTTCCCTGTAAAAAGAATTATCAAGATTCTCTGGTTGATCGGCTCAGAGAAAGGAGAGGCAGGGAGAAATGCTATAGTCTTTTGCAAGGTGATAGACAAAAGTCATTCTTGTTTTTTTTTTTTTTTGATGTGGACCACTTTCAAAGCCTTTACTGAATTTGTTACAGTATTGCTTCTGTTTTTTGTTTTGCATGTGGGATCTTAGCTACCCTATCAGAGATTGAACCCACACCCAGTCCATTAGAAGGTGAAGTCTTAACCACTGGTGGTGGTTTTTCAGTCCCTAAGTCATGTCCAACTCTTTGCGACCCCACGAACTGAAGCATGCCAGGCATGCCTGTCCTTTACTATCTCCTGGAGCTTGCTCAGACTCATTTCCATTGAGTCGATGATGCCATCCAACCATCTCATCTTCTTTGCCCCTTTCTCTTCCTGCCCTCAATCTTTCCCAGCATCAGGATCTTTACCAGTGAGTCGGTTCTTCACATCAGGACTGCCACTGCATCACCAGGGAAGTCCCGACATTTGTCATTTTTGACCTAACTTGTCCCTGACCATCCTCTTTCCTCAGAGCCCCCTTCCTTCTCCAGCAGAGAGAGAGAGAGACACCAGCAATTCCCCTGCAGGCCAGGCTTCCCACTCCTGAGAATTCCCCACAAGGAGAAAAGTGAAAGTGAAGTCACTCAGTCGTGTCCGACTCTTTGCAACCCCATGGACTGTAGCCCACCACGCTCCTCCATCCATGGGATTTTCCAGGCAAGAGTACTGGAGTGGGTTGCCATTTCCTTCTCCAGAGGATCTTCCCAACCCAGGGATCGAACCTGGGTCTCCTGCATTGTAAGCAGATGCTTTACCGTCTGAGCCACCAGGGAAGTGGAAGAAGCAATCAGTTAACTCAGGATACTTTTCCACTCCAAGATGTGTTGGGTTTCTTTGAAAAAGAGATGAATTAAATGAGTGGTGAAAGAATTAACTCTGTGTGGGGAAGCAGTGGGTATATCTGAAAAGAGTGAGGAAGGGTGGAAAATGAGTCAGAGAGAAGGTGTAGTTGATAATGAAAGCTCGTTAAGAAATTGGCTGGAAAGTTAACCAGAGCCAGGGGGAGGGCTTGCCTTTAGGCCGTTCTGCACAGACGCCTGGTCTGGAGCAGGAAGGCCAACCAACACTTTGCACCTAGGATGGAAACCAGATCGTTTTGTTGAGGGTGAGTCATCTAGGGGAAAAAAAAGGGTGGTGAATTTGGAAAGTTGGGCGGAGGACTGGTTGAAGTGTCTTAACAAAGAAGGGGCCATTGAAGGAGCTCCAGGCAGGGGGTGGCAGGGAGAGGAGCCTGGCTGTGTGTCAGACAGCTTCAGAGAGAAGTGCTAAGCAAGGAATGACTTTGTAGACATGAAAAGTGTTAGTCGTACAGTCCTGTCCTACTCTTTGGGACCAAAGAGTAAAGTAAAGTATCTGGGCCCTTGGGAGGAGCCCAAGTCTGTTAGGCTCCTCTGTCCGTGGGGATTTTCCAGGCAAGAATATTGGAGTGGGTTGCCATGCCCTCCTCCAGGGGATCTCCCTGACCCAGGGATCAAACCCAGGTCTCCCACATTGCAGGCAGATTCTTTACCGTTTGAGCTACCCGGAACACTCCTTGTAGATATGACCAAAATCTTCATTTGACTGGTTGAATTCTAAACTTGATTACTCTTGAGTCTTGACTTGTGTTTGAAAATCGACCATTAATATGGTCAGTCTTTATTAAATCTTAAGTTCTCAGTCAATATAGAAAAGCACAGGCTTGCTTTCTTTTGTAAACTTTAATTCTCGTGGTTTTGTTGTGTTACATTGCCTTCATCCTGGATGCATTAATGAAGTGGTGTGATAATGACCCAGGGCGCCCATCTGTTTAATTCTGCTAATTTGCTCCATTTTCGAATGAGTTTTCTTTGCTGCAGGAGCAGCAGTGGTGCATGGATGCTGCTGAAAAGAATTTAAGTTACACCTTTAGCACCACCTCAGGGACACCGCCCTCCCCAGCCCCCACCCCCCCCAATAATTTTCTTATTGTCTTTTTGCCATTTGGGAATGCTGCCATGTTGTTTGCAATTGAAATATAGTTTTTAAATGTTCCTCCTGTTGTGCTTTTATAGAAAGAGAGCCTCCGTTTCTGGAAAATAAAATACCATTGACTGAACCAAGAGCCCTTCAGAAGGGTTTTAATTACTGCATTAATTGTAAACTTCAGGACAAATTGGACCCCAGTAGTAACACGTCGTTGGGCAGATTCCTGGGCTGCTTTAAAGAAAATGTTAAAAGCCTTTGGATCGTGAGAGGGATGGGATTGAGAGAAGGAGGTGGGTGCATGAGAGAGGCACTGCCTTTCTTCAGGCGATGAGCTTTACATTAAAAAAAAAAAAAATCCTTCCCTCATTTGCATTTTCGGGGAAGTGTCTGAAGACTTACTGCTCAAGGGCCTCAGCGGTTCCTGCCTTGACTTGGGTTAGACAAAAGCGGGGAGATGGTGTAAATATTGTAGATTAGAACTTATCTTAAAAACAAACAAACAAAAAAACCAGTTGGCTGGGGAAAAAATACAGTTGGTGTGGTCCTTTTAGTATGGTAATCCTTGAAATGCTAATTTTTTATTCAGAAGAAAGAAAAAGAAAAAAAGACCAGTAATTTCCTTCTCTGGCAGAACACCCACTAAAGTGTTTCCTTCATGTTCAGTGTCTTTGGCTTTTGGGCAAATTACCAACAATGTGAGCTTGGGTTGGGGACTGCTAGAAGATTCATTCTGTAAGCCGGTTTTTATGACTTTTACCTTGGTGTCTTTTCCTGGGAAAATAACTGGTTAAATACCGAGGTGACTAGATGGAATTGCATTCCATGCCTCAGTGATTCATTCAGAATGGTGTCTTCCTTCTAACAGGCTTTTGAGAGAAAATTATCCCAAGTAGCATTTCTGGCAGGACTAGGAGGACGTTTCAGATTTGAAAATGTAAGTGGCAGTCACACGTGTTTTTCTGGTTTGCAGTATTTTAGCACTTAGGTTGTGTCAAGCACTTCTCTAAAACTCGTTTAATCCTCGCAACAACCCTGTCAGGTTTGGGACAGTCATTAGCCCTATTTGGCAGATGAGAAAACTGAACCTGAGACAGTCTAACTGGAAAGATCAGACTGACTCCAGAGTCAACTTGTTCTAACTGAGGACTCTAGAAGACGTTCATCCTGTCTACCCTCAACTTGAATATTCATTGACAAGTGCTGACTGTTATTCTCATCTCCCTCAAAGACAAACTCACTCTCTCTCTGCCCCCATCCATCTACCCATCCATCTATCCATCCATCCCTCCCTCCATCCACAACAGCTAGTAGCTACCTACCTATCTAACGAATATTTATTCAACAGTGTTCTGGGAACAAGATTAGGCGTTATGATGTGAGAAAAGACCCTACCCCTACATTTGAGGAGCTCTGTCTTATTTGGAAGCCAATAAGGTGCTCCGTGGTGGAACTTCTGACCCATGCTTAGGAGGGCTCACTCATCAATTCAGTATTTTATCAAAGTACAGAGCTAGTAGATGCCAAGCACTATAGACCAGTAGCCTTGGTAGTTACAGTCTTGTTAGGGGAGATGGACAGGAAGATGGCACGTTGCACTTGGGTGAGATGATTGCTATGATGATGCCAAGTCAGTAGGAGTCCAGCATTTGTAAATGTACAAGGCACAGATCCAAGAGAAGAACTGCATCGCGATCTGGTTTGTTTGGAGAGTAGAGTGTAAATGGATGAGAGGTGAGAGGTGAGGCTGGAGAGGTCCAGGGAAGGGCTGGGAGTCCATGGTGTTCTCTGCTCGCTCAGGGACCCTGGGCTCCATCAGAACCATGAGAACCGTGCTTTTTGCCCAGCACTAAGGTCTCAGTCACTTTAATGGCAAAGTGGAAAAGCAGAACCAGAGTGTAACCTAAAATTAAGTGGCGATAAGATACTGCACATTTCAGAAGATTGGCAATCACTGCTCTTATTTATAGCTTATAGCTATTTCCTTACCAGAGACAGACTGTGAGAGAGTCTGGATCCTGTGTCTATTTCTGGGATTTTTGGTTCAGCAATAAAGATGTTGTTGGAAAGGAAAGAAAAGGGAGGAGGTTAAAAATCAATGCACATCGAATTAATTCTGATTTTTCCATTGAAAGAATGATCACATTTCAAGGTCATAATATGGAGCTGAGGCTTACTTAATTGATGGGTAGATTGTGACGTTTTTCTATAAGCAAGTCATGAAAACATTACAAAGCTACCAGATTTTCTACTTTACCAAATTAAAAGGAATGGAGTGGAATTGGATAATGGGTTGTGGAACCTCTTATTCTTGGATCATTGGTTTCGATAGATCCCAAATTGGCAGTAACTGTAAGTTATTTCAATTTTATGTCGACTCAGTGGCTGAAATGAAGTGGGTTAATTGATGTGGCTTTTGGGGGAGGAATGCCCTAGTCAGAAATCACTAAAGCACATTGGCCTTCCTTACTCAATCCCCAGACATTTTTCCAGGATACATAGTCAGGGAGAGAGGTGTTTCTTTGTCTCAGGCTGCCTTCTTCCTGTGTCCAAATGGACAGTGGACCAAGAGTATTATTTAGGAGCAGGACTCTAATTTCAATTGATAGTGTTATTCAGTTGGATCAGAAAGTACTGTGTCCTCAACCCGAAATAGATGATTAGGAAATCGTAGCCTGGATATTTGGGACGAAGTGCTGGAGAAAGACGTGGGTAGGTGTGGAGGCCTGGCTCTCTGGCATGCATCCCTAAAGCCCTGTTATTTTTTGTTTCAGTGCTTCACTCCACAGCAGGTATGGACACTGAGCTACTGTGAAAAGTATATGTTTCATACAGTTTTATACACACAGTCCCTGATGGAATGCGTGACATACAGTAGGAGTTAGTAATTGTGAATGAATGAATGATGTCATCAGCTTATACAACAGTTGGGCTGTACTGTGTAGAACAAAGCTACTACAAGAATGAGGCGTCTTGGCATAACATGTGCATTACAGAAAGGAAAACTTTAGGTATCAGGTAGTTACAGACCTATGAGAGAAATTCAGGACAAAGACATTTCTTTGCATCTAGTTCATTTTTATTTATTTTTTCCTACCACTCTCTTTGTCAGCCTTTTAGCATTTTCCATTAGAGCTCTACAGGTCATTGACAATTTTTTTTTGTGTGTGTTATTTTTAGGACCCAAAATTTACCAAAACCAATTCATCCAGCATGGAGTTCTTCCTTACTCTCTGAAGTCAACATCCCCCTGTTTAGATTCCTTTCCAAGCCATTGTGTTTGCTCACTGGCTGATTCCATCAAACCCATGTTCAGTCTTCCTGAGCTCCTAGACTGCAGGTTTCTTAATTCTTTTTCCCCTCTCCTGACCAGACTTCATCCCTTTAATCAAAAATCATTAGTGAATCTTGCATTGTTATTATCTCATTTTTAAAATAGGTATTTCATTCCATTACAATATATGTGTGTGTGGAATCAGGAAGATATCAAAAGATGACTGACAGGAAATGTGATTATTGGCAGAAAGTATCTCTTGAACAAGCTTAGAACTCTCATTCTATTTATCCATGTGGTAGAAAATGTACCCTTTTGGCAGAAATGGGCGGATCAAGAGCTCCCCAAGTGTGATTTCAGTGGTTACCAGGCTTAACCCAAGTTACTTTTTATTACGTGGTGGTTTTTTTTTTTTTTTAATTAAAAAATATTTTTGGAACTCCTTATTGAATTCATTACAAAATTGCTTCTGTTTTATGTTTTGGCTTGTTGGCCGAGAGGCATGTGGGATTCTTATCTCCCTGACCAGGGACCGAACCTGTATCCTGTGCATTGGGAGGCAGTTTTCACCACCAGGGAAGTCTGTGTTACTTGGTGTTGAGTTAGAATCTCCCTGGTCCTGATAGGAGGTGGTCCTGGGTGTGGCATAGGAGAGGTCAGTGAACACTGTGCCACAAAACACATGGGCACCAGCGTCTTAACTTTCTTCTATACTAACTTGAGTTTTGAAGGGTATTTTCTACTACAATATTTTCCTTTGAATTTTTTATGTCACTTTCTGGGGGTAAAGAGAACTGTGGAACCTCAGGAATCTTGGCTGCGGTGAGAAGAGAGGATGGGTTACCAGGGAAAAATGGGCGATCAAAGACTTTTCCATTTTGTTTGTTTTTGAAGTACCTGTTTCTTCATACATTCTGTTGTCCAAAAAATCAGGTATGGAAGTTTGACTTTTACGTACCTGGCAGTCTTACAAGAGAGAGGAGAATCATCATAAGCACCATTCTTTTAGCAGTGATTCATTAGATTAGTTTCTAAAGGATGTATGTGTACATATTTTGGGTTGCATTCTTAGTTTCACTATTAATTTGCTTAATAAGATTAAGTCTTTTTTTCCCACTGAAGACAGAGCAGAAGCAAACACTTGACTTGCTTTTGTTCTAGCTCGTAGACTTTAAATGAATGACTTTCATAGCTTAGATGTTGTGTGAAAAAGTCTTAGAATACAGTGATGGCATCATGAGAGGAGCAAAGAAACAAGAAGCTGCTGACTTTGCTGTGGAAGAGAAGTAAGAATTTCATGAGATGGAGGAGTTTACCAGCCTACCATTTATTTTACCAGAGGATAAAACCAGTGTCACTAGCAAAGAGATATATACCAGACTACGCTTTCCTGATGGGAGGAACAGTTCTCAATAGCAGAAAATAGAGTTGTTCTCAAGACATATGTTAGATCTCTCACAATCTATCAGAAATAAAAAAGGATAGCAGTATAGAGATGAGAGAGAGAAAAAAGATTGACTGTCAAAATGTTACATGCAAGGATGCATTGAATGTCACTATTAGAAGAGGTCTTCCTGTAATTACATTTCCCATCTATTTGGATTTGCTTGTCCTAAATTCTTTGCAGTTGTCAGTTTGGGAAATGTCTCCTATCGAGGTGTTTTTTTTCCCCTACCTGTTAAATTTCAGCATGGCATCACTCACCAAAATTGGGTAGGGTTGTACTGAGAATGTGTTCTACCTCAGCAAGCCCCATAGATCATTGCTGTTGGCAGATTTTCTCCTTATATTTCTACTTTGAGAAAGCATCAGACACCAGCCTAGTAGTAGATGAGCCACTAGATCAATAGTCCAAGATCTAGAGTGTTCTGATATTGACTTGCATTATTTATCCCATTTAAAAAAGTGACAAAATCGTTCAACAAAGATGGAACGTAGATAGTTTCACTGAAGCTGTGAGTGTGATAAAGGTTCTGGACAAAAGATTTCTGTCAGGTAACAATCTGGACTGGCTTAAGCATTTAAGTTTCCAAGGTTCTATATAAGAGCTGCTAGCTTATGATTTAGGACCTATGCACAAGAGAATTGAGGCTGGATTAATATAAAAATGTGGCTTGTAGTACTGGAGATGTGTTTTAGAGTAAACAATGACTTAATGCTTGTAATCTGTAAGAATGTGTTTTTGGTCAAATAACCTATGCATTTTCTCAAAGGAGGTAGGCTTGGGGAGAGAAAAAAGGGCAATAATTAAACTGAACATACAAACAAGGAAAAAATAATTTAACTCTTATGATGACTCATTTAGTTGGCAGCTTCAGGTAATGAGGTGCTCTGGATTAATTTTCCTGAGAGCAGAAACATATCCCTTTAAATGATTAAGCATTTTATCTTCATCAATCTTTGAAGAACATATTTCCAAGGTACATTATACATTCTCTTGTGTCAGTAATATTCTTGACTACTTACAGGACTAGAGATGTAGATTTTTTTCAAAGAGTTTAAAGAAATTTTTGATCTTTGAAAATCATGTTAGAGCACTGGTCCCCAGTGTTTTTCTCTACAATATATGAGGTTAGGGTTTGATCATTGAGGTTCCTTCCATCTCTGATATTCTCTAAGTAAACGGTTCTTGTGCAGGCTAAAATTTAAAGCAACAGTTAGGGAGTTTGGGGGTCTCTGCTACATTTAAAAGGGATAATCAACAAAATTCTACTGTATAGCACATGGAACTCTGCTCAATGTTATGTGGCAGTCTGGATGGGAGGGAAGTTTGGGGGCAAATGAATATATGTATATGTATGGCTGAATCCCTTTGCTGTTCATCTGAAATTATTACAACGTTATTAATCGGCTCTACCCCAATAGAAAATAAAAAGTTAAAAATAAAAAAATAAAACTTCACTGCCCCCTCCAAATTTAGCTTATTTAAAATGCAGATTCTTAGGTATCACTCTTGGAGGTTCTGATTCAGTTGGTTTGGGTGAGTTAAGAAAACCTGTATCATAAATACGCACCCATGGCCATTCTGATGACCTCATTTTGAGAAACACTGATTGTCTTTCTGGCCTTGGATGACAGGTGCCATAACCCTTGTTGGCCATCAGGGTACCACTGATGCCCTGCCCTCGGTGGTAGGAGGTTGTGAGGGGCTGACCAGACCCGGAGAGGGGGCTGTACTTTGATAATCTGCTTCTGATCCCACCCTCAGTATTAATTGTCACATCGTGAACATAGCTTCTGAGGGAAACCAGATCATCCAGCAGAAAATCAGGTGCCCTGCCTTAGTACATATGAGTCATTAAGTTTTTTTTTTAAATTACTTATTTTATTTGGAGGATAATTACTTTACAATATTGTGATGGTTTTGCCGTGCATCAGCATGAATCAGCCAGAGGTATACATGTGTCCCCTCCATCCTGAACCCCCCTTTCACCTCCCTCCCCACCCCATCCCTCTAGGTTGTCCCAGGGCACCAGTTTTGGGTGACCTGCTTCATGCATCGAACTCGCTCGGTCATCTGTTTTACATGTGGAAATGTACATGTTTTAGTGCTACTCTGAGCCATTCAGTTTTAACATCAGGCTGCGTAGGAGCACGAGGAGGATGTCCGTTCTCTCCTGTAGTCAGAAGTGCATACATTAGCCATGGCCACCTTATTCCCTGTTGGGAGGTGTTTTATTCTTTGCTCACATTCCTTGTCGTCTTAAGAGTCAAATTTCTGGAAGGGCGACACCAGGATAAGTGGCAGATGACTGTGTAAATATGCTAATATTTCTTGGTGAGATTTGGGGTTGGGCTGTCCACGACTTTTCTTCTTTGATTTTTAAACAGTTTTATTGAGGTATAATTCACATGCCATACAATTCACCCCTTTAAAGTATATACAATTCAATGATTTCCAGTCAAATCTGTGAATTTATAGAGTTGTATGCAACTATCACGAAATCTAATTTTTGAACATTTCCATCATTCCCTTGAATGAAACCTTGTGACTATTTGCAGTCACTCGTCTTCCTACCTCCAGACCCAGTCAACTGATATTTTACTTCTTACCTGTATGGATTTGCTATTTCTAGACATTTCATGTAAATGAGATCATACAGTGTGTGGTCTTTTGCATCTTACTCCTTTGAATTGGTGTGATGTTTTTGAGGTTAATCATTGTAGCATGTATCATATTGCCAAAAAATATTCTGTTGTTTGGATATACTACATTTTATTTATCCATCCACCAGCAAATAAACATTTGGTTTGTTTCTGCTTTTTCACTCTTCTGCCTGATATGTGCATGCAGTTTTCATTTCACTCAGGTGGTTACCTCGGCGTACTTACCTGGGTCATATGATGAATCAATATTTCAAAGTGGCAGCTTCAAATTTTGCAGTTCTACCTACCAACAGTGCATGAGGGTTCCAATTTCTCCATTTCCTTGCCAAAACTTGTTGTGATTGGATACAAGTTCCTATATTGGTTATATGATTTCCAAATATTTTTTTCTGGTCCATGCATGTCTTTTCACTTTTTTTAATGGTGTCTTTTGAAATGCCTGATTTGTTTTATTTGAATGAAGCCCAGCTTATTTTTTTTTTTCCTTTTATCAATGTACTTTTGGTATCATGTCTGAGAAATGCCTAACCGAATGTCTGTGTCTTCTTGATGCTGACCTAAAATCTTGTTGGCTTGATTTAGGAGGAACTGACCAGTGACACCTTGTATTCAGATGAAAGATTTATATTCAGATTTGTGGCCTGAAGCTACCCCTATGAAAGTCTGCCAGCAATTATCCTAAAGTCTTAATGGTTGCCACAGCCATAATGGACTCATCCATCACCGTGCCATAGCCATGTCCTTCTTAGCATCTTCTCCTCATCTTGGTCTCTTCCATCAGCAGATGAAGGACAGTGTTAGTCCTTGTCATTGCCTTGTTGTACTGTGAGGTAGCACTGTGCCCTCCTTTATTTTCATAGTCTTGGTTGCAGCACTCTTCCCTGAGGCCTACGGCTGTAGGGACACAGCCCTTATCTTTTACAGGCTTTAGAGTGAGATATGAGAACGGTAGCTCATTATCAGGCAGTAAAAAACAAAACAACACACACACACACATATATTAAAAAAAAAACCCTAGTACCTTAGGGTTTTGTCATAAGAATATGCCGGTTGCAGCCTCTGTAGGCAGAGATCAGGCATCACTGAGCTGATAGACTTGATACTTCTCCCTAATCCTATTGTCTGTCCTTCTTTTTAAAACACTAAATGGTGTGTCTCCTACTCCAGTTCTAGATTTTTCCCCCTGGGTTTAGACTGGGGGAAATGTTATCAAATTCCAGCATCAGGAATGCCTGATTTCCACTTGGATCTTTTGTCTCTTGAGCCTTTGAGGCATCTCTGGTTTGTAAACAACACTGGACATTAATAAATATCATAAACTTAAATATAATGCACATCTAGTAGCAGCTTGCATAAAATGTGTTAACCCCTGAAGAAGTCATAACACCTTACGATTGAAAAAGTGAGTTCTAATTGACCAAATGCTTTCACAAATACAGTCTCATTTGATCCTCACATCTCTGTGAGGAATTACTGCTCCTTTTTTATGGATATAGAAAAAGACTTGTCAGAAGTCATTTACCCCAAATACAGGACTTCTAACACCAAATTTGATGCCTTTCATGTGGCATCAAGCTTCCTCTCCAAAGTAATAAAACTGAATTTTTGTAATTTTAAGAAAATTAGATATGCCATGTTATATTAGACCTGTGGCTAATCTACAAGCAGTCATTTACATTTTGAATGAAATCCATAGACAACAATATATTCACTTTTTAGGACTTGCTTGCTTTTCAAGCTTCTATTTCCTGCTGCAGTGGAAAGTGTTTTGTTCCCTGTTAAAAGAATTCTAGGCATTGGATTGTTGGTACATAAGATTTGTGGGGGTAGCCAGGATAGGGAGATCCTGAACATTGGAACATCCTTCTGCCACTAAATTTGTAATTTGCCTGGAGCTGCTTTGAATAGTTTGGGGCTATTTGAAATCCCAGGAAGACTCTTTGTCCACCGGGGGAGCAAAAAGGCCCAAGAAAATTTCCATGTGATTTTAGCCCCACCCACTTACTGGATGCTTCCGTCCTCTTTTTCTTAATTCCACATCAGCTTTCTTCACCTAGGTTTTTCTCGTTTACCTAGGGCCGTTCTTACTGTGATCCCATCCTTTCTGTTTCACCACCTGTGGCTTGGGGACCATAGCTCTCAAAGTGTGGGTCCTTGAGCAGAAATTTTTAATTTGTTAGAAATAGAAATTTGGGACCCATGGAATCTGCTCAGTCAGAAATTCCAGGGTATCAGGCCTAGCAGTCAGTCTTGAACACATCTCCCGGGTGATTCTGATGCATGCTCAAGTTTGAGAACCATTGTGCAGTAGTTCAGAGTAAGGATTCTGGAGTCAGTTGTCAGGTTTCAAATTTAGCTCTGTCATTTCACAGATACTGTTATTGTCACCTCCTTACTTGCATGATTTTTGGGGAAGTTATTTTCCTCTCTGAGCCTCTATTGTCTAGCTTGCAAACTTACGGAATAAAATGGGAATTATTTCTGAAGGAAGTTGTGAAGACTGAAAGTTACGCACACACAGGGACTCAGGTGGTGTTTGGCACGTGGATAGCTTCCTTAAATGTCCTGGTTGGTATTGGCTCTGACCCTTGTCATTACCAGGACTATGCTAGATAAATAACTCCATCCCTTATCGCTGGCACTTGGCATTTCCGCTGCTTATTTGTAAACCTGAATATTTGCTGTGTGTTCCATTTTTCAATATTATGAAAATGAGACTAGTTTTCCACTAAAATCCCAGGATAAGCCATTTTGAGATATTTGAGATTTTGCTTATTTCTTCCTTTTGTTTTCTACCACCAAGCCAGTTTCCTATCTGGGTCAGAATATCCCTTTTTGATAGTGATTTAATATTTCAAGCCTTTGTTTAAGAATGTTGTCTAAGGTCTGTCAGAAGTCGAAATAGACATTGTTTCCTGCCCCAATTTATTCACCACTTCAAAAAGTTTCAGGTGTTTCTATATCTATTTATAGATACAGAATCTACCTTTAAGTATAATATCAATATAGATATAGCTATCAATATATTCTATAACTTTATTTATGATGTTTCTTCTATTAGGTTATTTTTGATTCAGTGTCTGAGTCTGTTCTTTATTAAAAATTCCATCAACATACCCTATACTTCCAATAAATCCACAAAGAATTTTATTTTATTGGATCTTTTCTAGAGCCTTTGTCGGAGCCAAATTTTGGCCTATTTGCATGATTCTACCTAAACTTTGACTACAAATTTGTAGTCATTTTCAAGATCATCCAGCATTCTGGTTGAATACCATTCCATCTTGGTGATGTATTTTACTTTTATTTGTCAGTTAGGCCGAGTACATCCTTTGCATTTTTCTTTCTTTAATTTAGCATATTTAGACTGCTTCATAACAAAATTTGTATCCTCTTCAGTAAAATATGTCAGAATTTTGATATATTCTCTTCTATGTCTTTTATTCATCCGTGTACTCATGTTTGTAAGTCCAACTGAATCTTGGCTGGTTTTCTACCAGTAATATATTGAAAGAAAAAAGCTGAACCACCAGAAAATCCTTTAAATTTTTTTTTTTTTTTTTAGCATTCCTATAACTGTTCAAAATGGTTTATAAATTTCATCTGCCTTACCAACCTTTAGGGCAGCATTTTTAAGGCTCTTGTGGTCAAGTTGGCAGGGCAAAGGATGCATACTTAGGCAAACCTATTCTGTGTCCCACATACATACCCCTGGAAATAGGTTAGTGATTCTTAATTCACAGTGGCATGTTGAAAGACTCTGAAATATACTACATGAAGAATCTAGATTAACTTTTACCTATCCCCCTCCCCCAACACCTATCACCATTCTATGAACTCAAGTTGGAAAAAATACCTCTGTGACCTTTGGTTTAGGAGTTTCCTTATTCTCTTTGGTCCATCTTTGTGTTTTTAGATATACTTCTCTTTTTGTCTTTGCCTGTTTATTTCATTTCTAGTTAGACTTGCTGGGTCTTTTTTTCTTTTCCCGTCTCAATAATAATTTGAAAATTCTGTACTTGATGATATTGATAGTTCCTTGTACTATATAGTAGGGCTTTGTTATTTATCCATTCTATGTCTGCTAACCCCAAACTCCCAGTCCATCCCTTTTGATTGAATTCTCAATTAAAACAATAAATTTAATCTCAGATGTGGAAAATGCATTCTATAAAATACCCATAATATAGAATCTGCAAACTATGATTGGAAGGTATAAATAGTCAGCAAGTGCATTATTTAATGGTAAAACATTGAAAATGTTCTACTTTTTAATATTGGAAACAAGATGAGACACTTTTAACCAACAAGATAAGATCACCCTTCTTTGTAGCATTATATAGAAAGTCTTAACTAATACAGGAAGAAAAAGAATTCTTAGCATGGGAGAGGAAGAAACTGCTAATACTAGTCGTTGAGGATATTTTGTCCCTGAAGAAAAAAAAAAAAAAGAATCTATAGGTAAAGTATTAGAATGAACGTGGTTAGCAAGTGTACTGCAAACAAAATGAATATGCAACATCAGTTGCATTTCTCTACTCTGCTACAACTATTTAGAAAAGGCAGTGAAATGCCATTTATAGTATTATCATAAATATAAAGTTCCTAAGAATAACTCTAAGGAAAATAGGCAACACCTAAATAGAGAAAATTATAAAACAAAGACACATAAAGCCTAAAGGAATGGAGAAATAAATCATATTTTTAAATAGAAGATTTCAATCTACAAAGATGTTATTCTCCCCAAATTGTTTTAGGGATTTTATGAAACTGAAATAAAATCCCTTCACTTCCCTCCCCAGCCATGAAACATGCAAGCTGATTCTTAACAGCAAATGAAAGAGTGAACGGGGATTTTTGACCTATTAGCTCTTAAGATTATAAAACTGTACCAACTAGGACTTGCGTGGTGGATCAGACAGTAAAGAATCTACCTGCAATGCCGGAGACCCAGGTTCCATCCCTTGGTTGGGAAGATCCCCTGGAGAAGGAAATGGCAACCCACTCCAGTGTTCTTACCCAGAGAATCCCATGGACAAGGGAGCCTGGTGGAGTTGCAGAGGGTCACACACAACTAAGTGACTAACGCTTTCACTTTCACCAACTAAGACATCATGGTACTGAACAGAAATACATGATTAGAAGAGAACAGAGAACCCAGGAGCAAGGCATTTGTGATACAGAATATATAATTATGTATGTATTGATGTCAATGTTTAAGTTCTATTCTCTTAGCAGATTTCAGTTATCCAGTGCAGTGTTATCAACTTAGAGCCTCAGAACTGATTCATCCTATAGTTGAAAGTTTGTAGACTTTATTTTTTAGAGCAGATCTATATGTTCACAACCAAACTGAGTGAAAGGTACAGAGTTTTCCCATGTACCCGCTGTTCCCACATATGTGTAGCCTCCCCCATAATCAGCTACTCACCAGAGAAGTATATTTGCTACAGTTGGTGACTCTCCATTTACTCTTCATTGTCACCCAAAGTCCATAGTTTACATTGGGATTCATGCTTGGTGTTTTATATTCTGTGGGTTTTGACTGAGGACATTATCTACCATTATGGTATCACTTAGGTGGAGTCAAAATGTAGCCTTTTCAGATTGGCCTCTTTGACTTAGCAATAAGCATTTAAAATTCTTGCATATCCTTTCATAACTTCATGGCTTATTTCTTTTTAGTATTGAGTAATTTTCAGTTATTTGAATGTACCAGTTTGTTTATCCATTTGTCTCCTGAAGGGCGTCTTGTGATATTCAAGTTTTGGCAGTTATGAATAAATCTGCTATGAAATGTCTATGTCCAGGTTTTTATGTGGACATAACTCTTCAACTCCTTTGTGTCAATACCACGGTGTGTGATTATTAGATCATATAGTAAGAATGTGTATAGTTATTTATAAGAAATTGCTAAAGCCTTTTCCACAGTGGCTGTACCATTTTGCATTCCCATCAGCAATGAGTGAGAGTTCCTATTCATATTTTTGCTAGTATTTGGTGGTGTTAGTGTTTGGATTTTCATTTTTCTAATAGATAGGACCATTGTTTCTAATGGAGGCGGGGGAAAAAGGAAGTAACTCAGATGTTCATTAGTAGAGTGATCTTAAAAATTGAGAATTGCATATATGATGAAATGGCATAAAACAAATATTATCCCACAACCAGCTTGCTGGTTTTGATACTGCAATATAGCTGGGACTTAACCACTGGAGGAGACTGGGTGACCTCTCGTTACTTTTTTGCGACTTCCTTTTTACCTATACTGTTTTCAAAATTAAAAATTAAAAAACAATTTGAGTTCCTTCCTTGTAGATGAAATGCTATCCAGTCATGAAAGCGATGAATTGCTGATTAAAAACCAGAGGGCTACATTTCAAAAACATCATGTTGAGTAAAAAAGCAATTTGCCTAAGAGAGATAACAGTATAAAGCTCAGAAGACACAACCTAAAAGGATGTATTGCTTAGAGATACAACTATGAGAAAAATATCAAGTAAAGCAAGTGAATGATAAGACACAAAATTGAAGATAGTGTTTACCTGAAAAGACTAGCCGAGGGTATGTGAGCAAGAAAAGTGACTCAGGCGTCCTCCAAGGTGACTGTATGTTCTTCTCCATAAATTTTTACACTTGATCTTAGCCAAAAGGCCGAGAAGTGATCCCTTAAATTTTTATTAATCACTATTTTATAACAGCTCTTAAGAAGTCTTAATGTATGAACCTGATCTTTAGCATCTAATAATTACCTTTATTGACAAGATTAAAACTAAGTGAAAGTTGAATAAATTTCATCAACATTAAACATGCTTGATTCAGCATATGACTATAGAGCATCTAAGAGAAGAGTGGTTTCTAGTTTAAGTTCTGGTCTGACTGTAGTCTTTGGGTTAGTTGGTTTTGGTCTGTGGTTTGTGAAGGGCAGTCCATGGACCAGTAGCATCAGTACCACTTGGATATTTGTTAGAAATGTAAATTTTCAGACCTCTTGGGGAGGAGCCTAGCAATCTCTTTTTTAACACAAACCCTCCAGGACACTCTGATGTACACAGACTTTTGAGAGTCACCAGGAACTTCATCTTTCTCATTCATAAAATTAGAAGGAAACTAGGTCTGTTTTTTCCCTAAGCGTGGTATATGAATATATTACTGCTCAAGGTGCAAGAGGTTTTTAAGTGATAGACACATCACCCTTTAAAATTTCATTTATTTGAATGCTTATTGTGCTGTGCTGTGCTTACTTGCTCAGTCACGTCCAGCTCTTTGCGACCCCATGGACTGTAGCCCACCTAGCTCTTCTGTCTATGGGGATTCTCCAGGCAAGAATACTGGAGTGGGTTGTCATGCCCTCCTCCAGGGGGTCTTCCCAACCCAAGGATCGAACCCAGGTCTCCCTCATTCAGATGGTAAAGAATCTGCCTGCAGCAACCAGGGAAACCCAAGAATACTGGAGTGGGTAACCTCTCCCTTCTCCAGGGGATCTTCCTAACTCAGGAATTGAACCAGGGTCTCCTGCATTGCAGGTGGATTCTTTACCAGCTGATACCAGGGAAGCCCTATAGTACAAATAGCTTACCAAACCTGTAACTTCACTGATACTGTGTCATATATTTCTAAGGTAAAAACAAAACAAAAAAGGGAGAGGAATCAACTTAAACTTAATGTAAATATATAAATAGTAAAGGAAAATAGTAAGATAATATGAAAATATCCCCAAATTCCTAGACTTCTTAGATATTAAAGTTTCAGTAATCCTGAAGAGGATGAATCTTGAAAATATTTTTCATTCTAAAATTATGAGACTTCAATGCTTGCTTTTCTTACAGATCTGTGTCCTCAGTTTTGCTTTTAAAAATTCAAGCTAATACATTACAAATTTAGTTCACACAGCTTGTGTTGGGAGAGGAGTGGTCCATTAATGTGCTTTTGTATTGGGGGATGCTATCTGAGATTGGAAATTTAACCATGGATGATGGAAAGTGTGGGTAATGCACATGCAAATCACCAAAATTAAACATATTAAGGAGAAATCTGTTTTGAAAACACAATTTAATTTTAGAAGCACTTTCTTCCTTTCACTGCTTGTAGTATTTATAGTGGAATAGGCAGATGGTTTTATATAAGGAAATGAGATGAGATTTGGGGACAGTAAGAGACATATTTTGATAATTAGGGGTTTAGACTTTGAAAAGTCTACACAAGTTATAAATAGCTCCAACATGACTGGCTTTTTTAACTGGCACTTTAAATAGCTTTTTGAGATATAGTTTACATAGAGTATGCCCACTTAAGGGCTTCCTAGGTGACGCTAGTGGTAAAGAATCCACCCGCCAATGCAGGAGACATAAGAGATGTGGGTTCAATTCCTGGGTCTGAAAGACCCCCTGGAGGGAGAGCATGGCAACCCACTCCAGTATTCTTGCCTGGAGAATCCCATGGACAGAGGAGCCTGGGGGCTGCAGCTCATAAGGGTCACAAAGAGGCGGATATGACTGAAGTGACTTAGCATGCATGCACGTACCCACTGAAAGTGTACGGTTCAGAGGTTGTATATGTCCACAGAACTCTGTAGCCAACACCATGCACTATTCTAGAATATTTCATTACCTCCCCCTGTAAGCAATTTTATATCTATTAGCAGTTATTCTCCGCCCATTTTGTGCTCTCATCCCTAGGAACCACCTATCTACATCTTGTGCCTCTCGATCTGCTTATTCTAGACATTTCCTATAAATAGAATCACAGCATATGTGGCCTTTTTGGACTGTCTTCCCTAACTTGCTGTTTTCAGGATTCATCAGTATTATAACATGTATCAGTACTCACTTCCTTTTTTATTGCTTCATAGTATTCCATTCCATTCCATTGATATACCTTGTTTTATGTATCCGTTCATCACCTGATGGACATTTGGATTGTTTCTACTTCTTGGCTTTTATGAATAATGCTACATGTATGAACTTCCAGGTACAAGTTTGTGTGAAAGTATGTTTTAATTTCTCTTCATTTATGCCAGGGAGTAGAATCACTAGATCACATAACTATGTTGAAAATTTTAAGGAACTGACTGGATCTAAAAACTATTCTTATTCAAAGTAAAACTATAATTTTGTTTAAAACTTAAAATACATTTTTCTTCTAACTTTTAATAAGGTACTAATTTAGTTTGTCAGTGGTTTCATACAAAATGCCTCTTTAAAATGATGTTTGGTGAAAATCATCATTAAAATACATGTTTTTGAAAGCAGCAGCTTACAAACTGTTATTCTACATCACAATTTATCATCATTTATCAAAATTGTCACATCTTCTGTGACATGTTTTTTTCTCTGCATATTTTATTGCTGCCTGTGTCATTTAGCATTTAGGGAGAAAATGGCATGGAATCTGCTTCCTGAGCTGATTGAATTCATAGATTTTCCTTGGTTGACTTTTACAAATAAATTATATGTTGTTAAACTGATGGTAGTTTTTCTTATGAAGTTCTCATTTTAGCAATAATGACATCTCAAAACTAAAAACATAACATTTTGGATTCTAGCTGCATCTAACACGTGATATTTTGCAGTGCTGTCCTATTTGTTAATATTTTGAAGTTTTAAGGAAGAGATACTTTTGTATAGTAAGATTTTATGTTGAGTAACTTGTTAATATCTGACTTTGTCTTACTTTGTACTAATGTTTTCCTAAAGACTCATGTACTAAATTAGCTATCTTTAGAGTTCTTTTTAGGAAAGGTGTTCTAGATATTTCTTTTTATATATACTTATGAAATGAGGTTTTTAGTACCTTATTGTTAGAAAGGAATATTTCTGGAAAAATAAGAGATGCAACTAAATACAATGAGTAACTGAAGTAACACAGAAGTGATGGTATAGAAAAAAGATGTTCCTCAGGGAAGAGAAAGTGAAAATAATTGTTAGACTTGAATGGATAAGATTTATTTACTGACAATGCTAAGCCTTTCATTGCTCCATTAAGGAAAAACAAAAAGAATAGTAAGGCAGCATGAGACATTCAGTGTTCTTGTAAGTAAGACAAAAAATATCCTTAATCTCTGAATATATGAATATATGATTCTATACATAGATCAGCTAAAATCATCCTTGGTTGTATTTCTAGTAGGGATAAATTGGTCTATGCATAACATTGTAGAGTAACGGATGTTCGTAGTTGAAGACTTGAACAGTTTGGGTCATTTGGGAAATAGACAGGGTTTGGTGTATAGTATATTTGTTAAGCATGTGCCCTTGCGAACAGCATAGTGGGAAGGAGGCAAAGGCGTCAAGATTGGGCAGAGGCTTAAGTCATGTCTCCTTGGCCAGCCTTCAAAAACAGGTTTGTTGATGGCTTGGATGTGAGGTATGACAGAAAGGGTGTCAAGGATGCTTTCAAGGATTTCAACCTGACTAACTAGAAGGATGACGTTGCCATCAACTTCATCCTATGGGAAGAGGTTTGGTGGAGAAGATCTGGAGTTAGTTGGGCATGTTAAATATTTGAGATTCTGTAAGACGTCTAGTGGCAGAGGATGGGTAAGGGATTCCATATGTGAATCTGGAGTTCAGGAAAGAGGTCTGTAGTGTATGTGAATTCGGGAGTCATCAGCGTAAGACAGATGCTAGCTAGACCAGGAGACTATAGTCGAGACCACCAAGTGAACAGGTGTCGACTGACTTGAGGATGAGACAGGGCTGAGTCCCGGACCACTCCAGTGCTACAGATTGGGGCAGATATGGGAAACCAGAAAAGGAGACTAAGATGGAGCCCCTGGACCCAGCATCATTCTTAACAGCAGTGGGTAATAGATGTTTACTTAGTGGATAAATAATGTTTGTTTGAGGGAGGTAAAGTAGCATAAGACAATGGTGAGTAAATTAAAAGCGAAGAATAGGATCAGTTGTTACCTACCTCATCAGTGGATGGTTGGGGAATGAGTCTTGAAAATTAGAGTAAAAATAGATTTGTTCTTTCTATATATAAAATAAGCACCATTTCTTTTAATAAACTATTTTTAATGCAATTATTGTTTAATCTTTATAGTACCTAATGTGCTGGTGTGGTGAATTCTTCAATAAACTGTGTAAAAATGTCTTGTGTAGAGATGAATCCAATTCTTCAGATTGATTATTTCTGTTTCTGGATATGCTTTAAAGTAGCAATTTAAGTAGCTGAAACTCATTTTAGAAATTACCCCATAGTTGTATCTATATTCTTCATATTAAAGCACAGAAGAATTTCTAAAATCAACCTCATAGAACTCATTGATTTTCATTTATGTGATTTAGCTTCTGTATTTTTGATAATTTATCAAAATTATCATGACCATGGGTGTTCCTCATGGTTATAGTTTGTGTTAAAGGTGATTTGGAAAGTGTATAGAGCATATATCTTGCTGGACTATAGAAGACACGTTTTCCACAAGGATTTTTTGTTCTGGGTGAAAAAGTTAAAACATTTATGGAAATACACATGAATAATTCTGTTGGGAAAATATACAGTTACGTCATTGAAATGAGTCCTGTATTATTCTGAGAGGGAAATTTATTAAAGAATAAACTGAAAAAGTGGAGAAAGAAATGGCAACCCACTCCAGTATTCTTGCCTAGAAAATTCCACGGACAGAGGACCCTGGTGGGCTACAGAAGACCTCCGTGGAGTCTCAAAGAGTTGAGCGACTAACACAACACAGACTGAAAAAATAGAAATACCTATGACCTTGAATTTTGACAGAGTGAATGAAGAATACAAAAATCAAGCTCACAAACTCAGAGAAACATGAAGTTTCTCTGAACAAATAGCTACTGTCCTTGAATAGTCGTTCATATATCTTTTAGAGTGAATTAAGCTTTGGATTTTTGGATATAGCCATTCTGACTGTGAGGTGACATCGCACTCTAGTTTTGATTTGCATTTCTCTAATAATTAGAGATGCTGCATATCTTTTCATGTGCCTCTTGGCCATCTGTATGTCCTCTTTGGAGAAATGTCTATTTAGGTCTTCTGCCCATTTTTTGATTGGGTTGTTTATTTGGATGATATTAAGCCACATGAGCTGTTTGTAAATTTTGAAGACTAATCCCTTGTTGGTTGTATTGGACCTGATATGTCAGTGAGAAGGGGGTGGGGAGGCATGTGAGCTCTTCAAGACAGTTAAGTCTCAGGTGACTGAGGCAAGTGGTAATGCTATGTCAGGAGTTGGAACGTGAATAGGTGCCAACAGTTTAACAATGCTCATCTCTAACTTTAAGCATTTTCTGGAGCCTCAGTTTTTTATGAGAGTTTGAGCTTCCCTCAAGATACAACCTACATTGGACAGTTACCCAAATCAACTATAAATTTAATCTCAGGAAAGTTGTGTGAACTGGATTACTGCTGCTGCTTTTCAGAAAGGCCGGAGCTGAACTAGAGGACAAAGCTGGTGGTGACCCCTGTTGGTGTTCCAAGTCACAGTTCCCTGCGTGTTCTTTCTGTCGTTCAGGGACCCTGTTGTCATGGCTCCTGTTACTGACTTGTGAGTATGTGTGTGTGCTGAGGATATCCTTCACGTGTAAATTCTGTTCTCTTTGGGCCTTGGATGGAGATTGTAAACACAGAAATCCTAGAGTTTGTCCCAAACTATTCTGAGAGCAAACACAAGGCATATTAAAATTTACATTTTCAATTAAAGCATTGGGAAACCATTTACAACGAGGGTGCAGAAGTTGATGCTGTTGTTTATTGTGTTACATGCTGGTTATAGACCCTCATTTTACAGTTATTTCTTTGAAATGCAGTAAAAATAGAATGCCTGGCACCATAGCAACCCCTATGAAATGAGGCATATGCTGTTTCTAAGACTCACAGTATGTTTTTCTGATATTGTTTGCTCATAAACATGTTTATTGTAGGTGCTGTCTGAGGCAGGGGCTGTTTTCCTATGGAAATCCTTTCTTGAACATACTGGTTGCTGCTCGCTTTTGAAGAATGCAACTTTTTTCCCCGCTACCTTAGCAAATTTGATACTTCCGTTATTGATAACATAGTCAATAGTTGATTGGTGATATGTGTCTTGGTGACTTACAGCTGTTCTGAGTTACGGTGGTTTCAGAGTCCATGAGAACTTGACTCTGCATTTTGAGGTGGGAGGGAGGTGAGGTGTAGTGAAAGAGAAATTCCATGCACAACTGTGATGCCTTCATCATAAAATCATCTCTCTCGCTCTCAAAATCACTGGGTGTACCAGAAACAGTATGAGATGTGAAGTCTGACCTGGGGTTACGTTTTGATTTTGCCATTAAAAGCTTTATGACTCTGCGCTCTACACTTCCATGAGTCTAGAGGAATGTTACATTACTAAATTAAAGCAAATTTATGAGATCCTTTTGATGGAGTTGAATGGAATATCTGCTGAGTGGCCCAATATGCATTCAGGCCATCAGAGGAGAAGACTTATAAGTGGTAAAGAGGAGGCTGCTTTGGGAGAAGGAAGCGGAGATTAAATGGCAAATTTGGGAATACCTTTTATATAGAAGGAAGGCTTTGGAGGAGGCAATCATTGTGTAAACCTGAACTTGTGATATAGCAGTGTCCATTTTTGGTATAGGAGGTCTCTGTGGGGTCTTTATGACTGAGTGTATGTGAAAATAATGACTCAGAGCCGGTGGACCCTGTGGCAATTGCTGCACCTAACGCAAGTCTTTCTCGTTCAGGCTCTCAGACCAGGGGGCTGCAGTTATCTTTTAAAAGATTCTAGAGGAGATGCAGTTTTTGAGGCAAAGTCCAGTGTGTCTCCCTTTACCTGGCTAAGCAATAAAGCTCTCCTTTTCTACTTCACGCAAACAACAGCAAAATAATAAAAAGATACTAGACGTCACTAGCCTGTGGCTCTTAAAGTGAAAGAGTCCCAATTTGTTGAGGAAATGCTTTCAGGGCATGATTGCCCCCATGTTTTTGACGTCACTCTTTTCATTTTTATTGGAGTATAACAGTCTTGTGTTAGTTTCTGCAGCACAACGACGTGAATCAGCTGTATGCATACATCTACGCTCTCCCTCTTGGACGTCCCTCCCCCGGCCCATCCCACCCCTCCAGGTCATCACAGAGCTAGCTGAGCTCTCTGTGCTATAGAGCAGCTTCCCAGTAGCCATCTGTTTTACCCATGGGAATGTGTATATGTCAATCCCAATCTCCCAATTCGTTCCCACCCTCCCCTTGCCCCCATGTCCACATGTCTGCCCTCTATGTCGGTGTCTGTATTCCTTCCCTGCAAAATAAGTTCATCTTTACCATTTTTCTAGATTCCACATATATAAGTGATAGTACGTGACATTTGTTTTTCTCTTTCCAAATTACTTCACTCTGTGTGACAGACTCTAGGTTTATCCACACTTCTACAAATGACATAGTTTTGTTCCTTTTTATGTCTGAGTAATATTCCATTGTATATATACCACATCATCTTTTATTTCACTTGTTATTTGGAGAAAAGTATATGGAAGTTGAGGTTTGGAAAATCACTTTGAAGAGTTTCTTAAGAATACCCTTATTTAGACAGTTTGTGTGTCAGTTCAGTCGCTCAGTCGTGTCTGACTCTGCAACCCCATGGACTGCAGCATGTGAGGCTTCCCTGTCCGTCACTAACTCCTGGAGCTTGCTCAAACTCATGTCTATTGAGTCAGTGATGCCATCCAACCATCTCATCCTCTGTCATCCCCTTCTCTTGCCTTGAGTCTTTCCCAGAATCAGGATCTTTTCTAATGTGTCAGTTCTTTGCATCAGGTGGCGAAAATATTGGAGCTTCAATTTCAGCATCTGTCCTTCAAGTGAATATTCAGGACTTATTTCCTTTGGAATTGACTGCTTTGATCTTCTTGCAGTCCAAGGGACTGTCAAGAGTCTTCTCCAACACCATAGTTCCAAAGCATCAATTCTTCAGCGCTCACCTTTCTTTTTGGTCCAACTCTCATATCCATATGTAACTACTGGAAAAACCATAGCTTTGCCTAGACGAACTTTTTTTGGCAAAGTAATGTCTCTGCTTTTTAGTATGCTCTCTAGGTTAGCCATAGCTTTTCTTCCAAAGAGCCAGCATGTTTTAATTTCAGGCCGAAGTCACCATCTGCAGTGATTTTGGAGCCCAAGAAAATAAAGTCTCTCACTGCTGTGAAAAGAAAGTTTTCTTAAAAACCATTTGATTTTTTTATATTTCAAATATTTTATTTTCCTTACATATAGAGGTAGATTTTATATTTTGAGGCTCTTGTTATTAAGCAATAACCAGTAAATCTGAATAAGTTGCTCTTATTTAGGAAGAATGATGTAGTGATGAACTATTGGAAAATATAAAACAAAGCATTGTGGAATTGGAAGGGACCAATTACTTGATTTTATAGACAGTTTATCTAATTATTCAGCCCCTCACTGTAAAAGGGCTGAAATATTAATTGCCTGATACTTGGGGTGAAAGAAGAATAGAAATGGTATGTCTTGGATGCAAAGAACACCCATTGTCTCATTTAAATCTAACACCCATTCTATAAACTGGGTTTTATTTCCCCTCTTTCACAGCTGAGCAAAGTTGCGTTCCTGTAGATCTGCGATCAGATCATGGTTATTAAATAAATGAGTCAACTTAGACCTAAAGTGATGTGTGGTCCAAGGTCTTCAGCCAGACAGTGGCAGAACTGACACTAAAGCTGGTCTTGACTCAAGCTCAGGATTTCTTCCTTTGTACCACTCTGCACAGGCAAATAATCATATGTGCTATGGTAGACAGAAGAATGCACAGTTTCATATACCCCGTACTTGCCAATATGAAAGTCATTTCTCACAATACAGATAATTTAATAGCTGTAATCAGGGCTCCTAGCATACTCAGGTTTAATTCCCATCACTAGTTATAGATGTATTCAATTATCCAGCAAGATGGACTTTGAGCTGTGGATTTAGTGTATTAAGTAATGGGATCCAAATCTAAGTTTTCTCTGGTGAACTGTTGACTGTGAAGTAAATTTAAGGCCATTCATCCAAAATGTAAGGTGTCCTGAAGTAGGTGTGTATTTCATCTTGTCTAATGGGTGAGTTGTGTGGGAGATTTTTCGTTCCAAGTTGAGTCATTGGAGACCAGTGCTTTTATAACTGTGTTTGAAACCCTGCAACTGGTGAGCCTTTGGTAGTTGAGATTTCTTTCTCAGAAAACAAAAACAAAACTCAACAACAAAAAATAACAACCATGTATTAGAATTTTGTAGTCTAGTTGTGTGTGGGTTACATATCTTAATTAATAAGGCTTTAATGACAGTCTTGGGATTTTATAAAAAATGTCAGTAATAGCTAAAAGTGAACATTTATGATCCTTCCCAGTGACCCCATAATCAATTCCAAGTCAGTTTACACTCTCTGCCTTCTATCCTTCAACTCTGAACCATCTTGAAAATACTTTCCCCGCCCCCCTCTAACTCTTGTTGACAGGGAATTACTTTGAGTGAGAGGGTCCCTTTCTTTGGATTCTTTGGGGTTGGCAAAGCAGAGGAGTTAGTTTTGGAGGGTTCCCCTTCTATGCATTATCTACTTTCAGTCCTTGGCAACATCTGAAGTCCCAAAAAATGGGACTCCAAACATCTCTAGACTGAAAAAATGGTCTGGGACTCCAAGTCTTCCAGGATTTTTAGAAGACATCTGACATATTAATAATATCTTCTGTAATTTGTATGCACTCTGAAAAAAAGCCAAAGTGAATATAATAGAGAAATACAGGACATGTCTATTTCTTAAAAGTGAACCTTAATTCCATGTCTCTCCACTCTTCCACTGGTCTACCCAATAATTAGGATTTTAAGACTTTCATATGGCTAGCGTTGCTTCTGGTGCAGAAAGGAGATATAACCCAAAATATTGCATATGTTGACACTACCCCTGAAGTGCTCTGGATTTAAATATTCATCAGACAAAATTAAACTCTACCAAATGAATGCTAAGAGAAACCAACTTCATCCTGAGTTCCTGTCCAGAGTCTGTTGTATAAAAAGGTACATGTGTTTATAATTCCTACCCCTAATAGTCCTTTGCTTCTATGTAGGAGTGTTTCTTTCCCAAACACTTAAATATCTGTTTGATTTTACCCTTGCATCTGTCTTATGAGGCAGACAAACTCAAGTTGACACACAGCTTTTCTCATGACAAGGACCAATTGTGATTTATGGCCATTTACACAATGTCAGTGATGAGAAGCAAGGTACATTTTTAGCCAACATATATCCTTTCACTTGGTAATAAAGAACATGGTAAAAAGCTGTATCCAGATCAAAAAGAGAATACTTAACACCATGCTTACCACCATTCTCTTCTCAGTGAAGAACCCTTAGGTTCACTTCCTATAATGTTCACCTAATGTGTTACTCTGCTCAAATCATCTTAACAGCTATTTCTTGGGCACCTACCTCCTGCAAGTATTATGCTGGCTGAAGTGAAAGTTTTTGGAGAAGCCAGATATTTCGAATTGAGAAGTAAAAAAAAAAAAAGTGATGTTTGTATGGCTCTTTGTTACTTTAGCCTAGTAGAAACTATTATAACGCAACTAAAGAAGAAAGGTAGATTCAGAAACATTTATTTTTAACATGAGTATAAACTTTTTATCAGAAATTCCTAACAACCATGATTATAATATATTAAAATTAAAAGCCTGATTTTTGGCTTTTAGGACCAAGGATAAAAGATTTGTGGACATAAATTCTGTGAAAGCACAGACTCCTGCTAAATGCCGAGTGCCGTGTAGTGTTCTGAATAACTTTCTTAAATGTGGAAGAACCAGGACCCACTGTAACTACTTGTGGTATTTTATAACTTGTAGTGTGTGACCAATACATAACTAAATATTGTTGACAAGGATGCTTGTTGCTTATTTTGTACATTTGCAAGCATTTCTTTGTTCCTCATGATACTCCTTGAATTGATAGTTGACTTCAGTGGGGGTACTGCGTTAATAAGATTGCTTTCTCTGTGATCAGAGTTCTCAAGATAAGTCAAGATCTAATCAGAATGCTTCATTAAGTTCATTTTTTTCCAGAGCTTTTTGTAAGCCAGCTTAATACTTGTTCATGAAAGTCACTGGTCCAGACATAGGCCCGTAATTACGCCTCCATGCAGGAATATCTGGGAAATGTAGTTTTCTTTAGCCTTAGTAGTAGTAGTGTTAGGCACTCAGTCATGTCAGACTCTTTGTGACCCCATGAACTGTAGCCCACCAGGCTCCTCTGTCCATGGGATTCTCCAGGCAAGAGTAGTGGAGTGGGTTGCCATTTCCTTCTCCAGGGGATCTTCCCTACCTAGGGATTGAACCCGGGGTTCCCACATTGCACCCGGGTCTCCCACATTGCAGGCAGATTCTTTACCACTGTGTCACCTGGGAAGCCCCTTTTTAGCCTTGCTTCAGAATAAAAATCAGAGTTCTGACACTAAGAAAAAGGCCACTGCTTAGCTGTCCCATTTTTTTTCTACCTCTCATTTCTTCCCAATACTTAGATGGATGATCTGGCTGTATTCCTTTTCTCTCTCTCTCTTTTTTGTCTTTTCAAAAAAAAATTTTTTTTAATTAGAATAATCATTTCAGATATCTTCATAGTGTTGGGAGAGTGTGTAATTTCCTTGGTTCTGTCCTGCACAACAAAGGTTTGGAACAGTGGACCAGTGTTTCAGCTCTGTTACAGATCAGAGTTGTATTCAGTAAACGAAGGATAGTACACCCTTGAGGTGTGAGGGTGGACCGACCCTAAAGGAGAGGCCCCAATCTGTCCTGACTCCCTCTTTTTATACGTCTGTCTTCTCCCCGCTGAGCCTGACCAATGCAAATTAGGGCTAGCCAGGAAGGGGGTGTCTTTGTTTCACCTGAGGTTCTCACTCTGGTCCTAAGATTTTTCCTTTGTTTCGTTTTCCCGGGCTCCTCTCTTTCTTTGTCTCTCTTTAGCCACTGCCATTTTGGACTCCTTTTTCCTATTCTAACAAAATAACATTCCCCCCTCCAGAAATGGGAGGCCCAATTTTTAAAATTTAATTTTTCTCTTTTTATTCCTTTTCTTGACCTCTGTGTGACATGCTTGTATATTTCATGCCTTAGTCTTTCAACTGGAGAGGAAGATCCTTCATCTTATGCAGCTTTCAACTCCATGAACTATGTAGGCGTATCCTTGAAGCAAAATAAGAAAAGGGTGTTTCTTGCTTTCTCTCTTCTTAAAAAAATGTCAGGGTTTAGTGATCCATTTTAGTTACTGGTGCAAATTGATTCATGTAGAACATAAAATTCCTAAAGGAAAAAGGACCCTTGGACTGAAGACATGGGTCCATTGAGAGTGGTAGGCCTGGTTTGCAAATAAAAATTGTGGCTGCGACCAAAACAAGGAGATGAAGATGCCATGAAAGCAAATAATGGCCATTTCTGGAAGGTTTATTTGACTTTTTAGAAATAGGATACCAAAAGTTTCCCGGTTCTCTGCTTTCAGTCTTCCCACTAAACATATCATCTGGATTGTCCTAAAGTTGGCATGCATGGTTCTTTTAATTTCAGATCTCTTCAGAGAAGGAGGTCCCATGCAGGCACTGTCAGAGATGGTTGTTTATGAACTACCCACATGTCTTCAAAAAAGAGGGCTTCTGATTTGTCTCTAAGAAAATGATTTGCAGCATGTAGTAGGAATGAGGTGGGTGAGGGCTTCAATTTCCATTCAGTTATGTGTGTTTTGGAGGCAGCTTGAACTCTCTGAAAGTCAAAGTCGCTCAGTCGTGTCTGACTCTTTGCGACCCCATGGACTATACAGTTCATGGAATTCTCTGGGCCAGAATCCTGGAGTGGGTAGCCATTCCCTTCTCCAGGGGATCTTTCCAACCCAGGGATCAAACCCAGGTCTCCCATATTGCAGGCAGATTCTTTACCAGCTGAGCTACAAGGGAAGCCCTGATACCCAAGAATGGAGATCCTGATTTCAGCATCTGGGTGGTATTCATGGAAGACATCTGGTTGAATAAGTTAGGGAGGATGCTCATGTGAATAAACCCCATTTTATGCCCCAGTGTCTGGGCAGCCTGCGGTACCAAGTTCTGACCTGGGATTAGGATGCCTGTGTGGGGCTAGTGGACCTGCGGCTCTTAAGTCTTGATCCACGATGGTTATTTTCCGTTTGCTTCTGAGTAGCTGTTTCTTTGGCTTTCTGATGGCATGGATACCCAGAATAATTATAAACCCCTAGATATAGAAGTATTTATCTTGATTATAATGTAGCCTCATTTCAAAACAAATGAGAGGCCTAGACACCTCAAGGTGTCTAGTAGCAAAACTGGTGTTAGACCCTTGGATCAGTGTTAATCCATCTAGTGGTGTCTTTGTGTGCACTGAATTTCTTGGAGAAAATGAGACTGAATGTGGTGTTTTTTTAATTGATTTTTATTGTATATAATTGCTTTATAGTGTTACTTTCTTCTCTACAGCAAAGTGGATCAGCCATTAAATATAGGTATACATATGTCTCCTCTTTTCTTTGGATTTCCTGGTTTTTCTATGTTCTCCTTTGCTCTTGACACTTAACAGACCTGAAATCTACTCATTTATGTGTCAAATTTTAGATCAGCAAGAGGCGCATTGATTATGGAAATAACTGAGGAGGTAGTCTGTGTGGTAGTTTTATGTAAGCGAGGCAAGAGAGATGGGTTATTGTGGGTTGGGAGGTGGTTGCTCGTTCAAATCACATTTCTGCAGCGTGTGACTGGACTTGGGACTCTTCTGTAACTTATTAATAGATTACTTTTCTGTAACTTGTCAGGAGCTGCTGAACCTACAGTGGCGTGAATCAGCAACAAAAAAGTGTTGTTAGTCATGGGGACTCAGGTCATTCCCATTGTGTAGACTTGATCTATTTACATCTTCAACTTTTTTCCCCTTAGTTTTACTGAGAGATAATTGACATCCAGCACTGTACTGGCTTCCCTGGTGGCTCAGATGGTAAAGAATCTGCCCACAATGCAGGAGACTCGAGTTCAGTCCCTGGGTTTGGAATATCCCCTGGAGAAGGGAATGGCAACCCACTCCTGTATTCTTGCCTGGAGAATCCCATGGACAGAGGAGCCTGGCAGGCTGCAGTCCATGGGATCCCAAAGAGATGGAGACGACTGAGCGACTAACATTTCACTTTCACTGTAAGGTATACAGATTACTAACTTACATACATCATGAAATGATCATCACAGTGAGTTTAGTGACTATCCATCATCTCATATAGATATAAAAGTAAAGAAAAGACATAGAAATTTTTTTTCACATCTTCTATTTTATCCTTTATGTACAGGATGGGATGTATCATATGGGATGATGATAGCCTGTTTAATCGTGTGTTATACTTGTTTAGTTGTTGTATTACATGTAAAATAGTTACATGTGGGCTCTCCTGGTGGCTAAGAGCCTACCAGTGTAGGAGACACAGGAGATATGGGTTCGATCCCTGGGTTGGGAAGATCTGCTGGAGAAGGAAATGGCAACCCACTCCAGTATTATTGCCTGGAAAATTTCATGGATGGGGAGCCTGGCCAGATATAGTCCATGGGGTTACAAAGAGATGGATATGACTGAGCATGCACACACACAATTACATACAATACAATCAGTCAAGAGACTGTCCTTCCTCTATCTCTGAGATGTGGGTGACCATAGGAGGCCACTCTGATATTTCTTACTTTGGTCATGGCCCTGTTTCCAAATCAGTCTAATAAAATTATTCTTCTCTTTATTTCTTATGAAGTTATTTACATAAAGTTTTATAAATATATAATTCAAACTTTATTCTTTAATGGCAGTGTAGTTTTTATTGACCAGAAAAAGTTATATGAATACTAGATTTTTGCAGGAAATCCATAACATGCAGACATGAAGTTCATATGGGACCTCTGCCTTTGGTGAGCCCTCGGGAAGGTGCAATGAGGATGGAGAGGCGGGTAAAAGAAGGGATGAGAATGCTTCGTTGAGGAAAGTGAACACGGGGGCCAGATGGGTTTGTTTCATGACAAAAGAGTGTGATTTAAGCACTTAGATTTAGTTTCTTTTGAAAACATTTCTTTTCACCATCTCCCTATCCTGATATTGTAGTAGGAAGGAAAAAAAAAAAAAAAAAACACCACCAAACTTGTTCACTCATTCCCTAAAGCAGTGCTTCTCAAACTTTAATGTACAAGGAAATCACCTTGCCTTTTACAAGACCGCTGACGCTGATTCTTAGTGGTGGGGGAGTGGTTCTCAAAGTGTGTTCCACAGAGCAGGCGCTCTGGCTCCACCAGCTAAACTAGAAGTTCATGGGCCTCGCCTGATCGGCTGAATTAAAATCTCAGAGGATGGGCCTCAGAAACTGTTTTTGCAAACTCACCACGTGGTTCTTGTGTAACTTTAATGTTTGAGAACCATTGCCATTGAGGATATTCTGTAGGGGTTTTCCTAGGCCTGTGGAATTTGTGATTGATGTTGTTTAGTTTCTAAGCTGTGTCTAGCTCTTTTGCAAGCCCATGGACTATAGCCTGCCAGGCTCCTCTGTCCATCGGATTTCCAGGCAAGAATGCTGGAGTAAGTTGCCATTTCTTCTCCAGGGGATCTTTCCTGAACCAGGCATCAAACCTCCATCTCCTGCATTGGCAGGTGGATTCTTTACTACTGTGCCACTTGGGAAGCCTATTCTGTGATTGGGCCTTGTGTTATTCCTCTGATACTCGAGCAAAGATATTACTTGAGGCTCTTGACTGACTGTTAAGATCCAGCAGGTTAACTAACTCTTTTAAAAGATCTGTTTCATGGTCCTCCACCGCTCTTTCTGTTATAATCTGGACTCCTTCTAAAGCAAATATGCCATTTCAGGGAACCGTGAGCATCACTACCTCGGCTATACACCATTACGTGGCAATTGGGTAATACTTTAAAGGTAGACTGAAGAAGAAACCAATGAAATAAAACACCTAATAAGAAAATACTCTTACAGATTTTCAGGGGTTTTACATATTTATATCAGCTGAGTCCCAATTCATGTTTCAGTCATAGTAATAGCCAGGGGGCATTGTTACCTGGATTCTGTGACCACTTGGTTCTGATGGATGCACATGTGCTTAGCGGTGCCTTCACCCATGTTTCCATGACTGGTGAAGGAACAGCACATTTGTAATGGGGATTGAATTCTCCTAGTTTTCTTCTCAAAGTATTTGCAAAAGATGGATATTACCTCTTATGTTTCAAGCGCTATAACTTTAATTTTCCAAAAGTTTTACTGATTTCCTCCAAAGGACATAGCTGGGCTTCCCAGGCGGTGTTAGCAGTAAAGAACCTGCCTGCCATTGCAATGAGACATAAGAGACGTGGGTTCAAGCCCTGGGCCGGGAAGATCCCCTGGAGAAGGGCATGACAACCCACTCCAGAATTCTTGCCTGGAGGATCCCGTGGACAGAGGAGCCTGGCAGGCTACAATCCAAAGGGCCACAAAAAGTCAGACATGACTGAAGTGAATTAGCATGCACACAAAGGATATAGCTGGAAAAATACACACCGTATGTTGTTCGTCAGATTGCTTACAGGGTCTCCAGTATAGGTGGGCCGAGGCTGTGTGTATGCTTTTTCTCTGGGAGGTTTTTCATCACAGAGAAAGGATCTACATATTTTGTGAATCTCTGTAAAGCAATGAGAGGGAGTTTAAAATTTATAAGAGGATTCAACAAGTGTTCCAAAGAAGAATATTTGGGCACAGCATCTAGGTGCTAATGTATTACATTCTTTCCATCAAAACATAGCTTAAATATAAATACATATAAGAACCCCAGTTAAGATTTAAGGGCAATGTGTATCACGCTGTAAGATCTCCCATAAAAGATTCACAAAAACTGTCTACTGCAATTTTGTAACCTTTCCAGAAGCAGTACTGTGTATTCAGTCCTTTTTTGCAACTAAAAGAAATGTCCCCAGTTTATGCAGAAAATTGAAAAGAAGCAGATGTTTATTCCTAAGCTAGAATTTTGAAGGCCAACAATTAAAATAAACATGTCTCTGCCAAAACTTGAACTAAATTAAAAAATTTAGCATATAAATTAAAGCTTACTTAAAACTAAATTTATCAAGGAAATACATTTGTTTTGCATTACTGGTTTCAATTATTCTGAAAAGGCTTTCATTTTTATGGAACACTGAAGATTTTAAAAAGTTTCAAGCAATTTATTAGACAGTGGCACCATTTAAAATGAGTTATGAGTGTCTGGCTTAAACGTATGAACTATTAGTACATCATTGATGAGCTTACAGGGAGACGTTAAAGTACCCATTATCCTCCTCCAGTTTAATGTTAATATTCCCAGGGGACTGGAAGAAACTGGTTTGTAGACTTGAAACAGATAAAGCTATGGGCTGAGGATATACGTAGCATCTCTTCTCTGCTATTTGTCCTTTTTTTAGGGAATCTGAATTCTGGGACATTGTCAATGAGTTGCTGTCAGACATGAGTATACCCTTAGTTTCTTGCCATTGAAGAAGAGAGAGATTATCTCCTTGTTTTCAGTACCTACCTACTCTAGTCCTGTCTGTACAGGGTTTCCCAGTTAGTATTTCCTAAGTATCTACTGCATGAGGCTCTTTTTTTATTTAATAAATGCTTCTTTGGTTATTGTTTCCTCAACTTTTTTGAGGTGTAATTGACAAATAAAATCTTGTATATTTAAAGCGTACAAACTGATGATTTGATCCACCTGGACGCTGGGAAATACTGCTCCCAATCAAGTTAACTAACACATTCATCACCTCACATAGTTCCCTTCTCCTCCCACACTCCCTTTTTTCTTGTTGGTGGTGAGGATACTTAAAGTCTATTTCAACAGATTTCAAGTATATAATATAGTATAGTTAACTATGGCAACCATGGGGTATTAATACATTGGCTTCTCAGAACTTACTCATCTTAAAACTGAAAGCTTGTGTGTTTGACTGTTTTCTTATTTTTCTCAACTCCAAGATCCTGGCAACGACCATTCTATTCTGTTTCTACCAGTTCAATTTTTTTTTTTTTTAAGATTGTCTGTATATGTGATATCATTTAGCCTTTGTCTTTCTCAGTCTGACATATTTCACTTAATGTAATACCCTCCAAGTTCATTCATTTTGTTGCAGATGACAGGATTTCCATTTTTTTAATGACTGAATAATATTCTACTGAATATATGTACCACATCTTCTTCATTCATTGATGGAACTTAGACTTCCTTATCTTGGCTATTGTCACTAATGCTGCAACAGACATAGGAGTGCAGATATCTCTTTGGGATACTGAATGAATTTCCTTTGAATTTGTACCCAGAAGTGGGATTGCTGAGTCATGTGATAGTTCTATTTTCAGTTTTTGAGGAATCGCCATACTGTTTTCCATAGTGGCTACACTGATCTACATTCTCACCAGCAGTGTACAAGGGTTGCCTTTTCTTCCCATCCTCACTGATTTATTATCTCATCTTTTTCACAATAGACATGATAACAGATGTGATGTCATTGCTCAATGTGGTTTTGATTTGCACTTCCCTAATGATTAGTGATGTCGATCACCATTTCCTGTACATGTTGGCCATTTGTATATCCTCTTTGGAAAACTGTCTATTCAGATTCTCTGCCCATTTTTAAATTGGATTTTAAAAAAATTTTGCTGTTGAAGTGTATGAGTTCTTTGCATATTTTGGTTGTTAATGCCTTATCTTCTATGTCATTTGCAGATATTTTCTCCCATTCTGCAGGCTGCCTTTTCATTTTGTTGGTTGTTTCCTTTGCTGTGAAGAAACTTTTTAGTTTGATATAGGTCTCCTTATTTATTTTTGCTTCTGTTGCCTATGTGTTTGAGGTCAAATCCAGAAAGGCATGGCCAAGACCTGTGTCAAAGAGGTTACAACCTATGTTTTCTTTCTAGAAGGTTTATAATTTCAGGTCTTAAATTTAAGTCCTTAATCCATTTCAAGTCTTTGTCTGCTCTAAGATAGGGGTCCAGTTTCATTCTGTTGCATGTGGATATCAATTTTTCCAACACCAGTTATTGAATAGACTATCCTTTTCACATTTTGTGTTTTTGGCATTATCCATCGTTGAAGGTTAGTTGACTGTATATGCATCTCACTTAACTATTTTACTGAAAGCTTTGATTTACGCCTGTCCACTCTCCCAGGATTCATGGTCCTCAGTTTACTGTTCTCCTTTAATTGAGCCCTAATCATCTCTCCTCTGCTTCAGTCAGTCCAATGACTTTCCTTCCTCCAGCACATGTCTGGTTCATGCAAAGTGGCTTCTTGGGCTATGTTACCCTTCCTTTCCAAACAGGCTCAGTCAGGTTATCACATAGGACCTGCTTCTATGTATAGAGATATTTTAGGAGTTCTATGTTATAAACATTTTAACTAAAAAACTTTTAAATTTAACCAGTTCATGCTTCTTAGAAAGTAAATGCTGAACACAATTTAATCTTTCTCAAATAATTAGACAGACATTATACACAGTGAAAATGAGTTGCAATGTGGTGATTTGTACTAGACAGGTAAGGTATTAAGGACTAGCTGTCCCTGTTTTAAATGACCATGGGCTGTGTCTTTCTTTTTTTTTTTTGTATTCTAGTTTTTTATGTGTTTTTGCTTTTTCTCTGTTGCTGTCTGTATCTGTCCTTACTGGTGAATCTCTCTAAATAGAAGTAACTTTCCTTTCTGATACTATTGTTTAAATTGTTATAGGTTGGTAAAACTTCCTCTAAATTTTAATTTAAGAAAAAAAACAGGCTATTTGAATGACATGTAAAGAACTAGCTTATGAATAAAGTGCATGGGTTGGTAGTACTATCTTTTTGTGCTTGGATACCTTTATTATTTGCTTACTTATGAATTCTTATCTATGATCTGAACAGTACAGCGTATTAATTGAATAATCACCATAACATTCTGTTGTGTGAATGGTAAGGGTGTGGCAAGAGTGAATTGATACTGACAAGTGAAACCTACTCAAATGGTGATGTATTGACCTTGTAACCACAGTTACCATCAAACCTGGAAATTTACTGTTAAAGTTTTTGACTCTTTTGATTAGAAAAATTAATATGATTCCATCTCTTAAGTATGATTCTGATTACTTATCCCTAGCAAACCATAAGTAGATACATATTTCTGATTTATTGTTTTGAGATAAAGCCTTAAGGTGTGTTAAAATTCCACACGTCTCATAAACACATAGCTACATGTTGGTGTCTCTGATGGTAAGAATCCGCCTGCAATGCAGGAGACCCAGGTTTGTTCCTTGGGTGGGGAAGATCCCCTTGAGAAGGAATTGGCAACCCACTCCAGTATTCTTGCCTGGAGAATTCCATGTGCAGAGGAGCCTGGCTGTCTACAGTCTGTGAGGTCAAAAAAGAGTCATGTACGACTAACCGACTAACACTTTCTTTCACATGAGGAGAGCGGTTTTCAAAAGTTCCTCAACTCTGAAAATGTCTTATTTGCTCCCTCTTCTCCTCCCCTCCACAGGCCGTACCCCATCTTGCCACTGTAGGACAAGAGATGTGATGAAAGTTGGAAAACAGTAATTTATGGAAAAAGCCTGTGTTCCATGCTTTATGAAAGTAAATTGTAGAAAATTAATGTTATGACAAGATGATTCTATTTTGATGAATAAAATCATTGAAAAGCTATCAAGCTCCACTGTTTTTCTACTGAGGGAATTTTTTTTCTCTTTATTCTCCATTTGTATTCTTGGCTTTCTTCCCAATTAGTCTTTACCAAAGAGTGATAATTAGGGGGAGAGAATTTTTGACCTACCTTGTGAACAATAAAAATACTTACCACCCATTTTTCCACTTGCTAATTCTATGTGTACTAATATTCTGTGCTTTCAGGAAGAAAACTCCATACCTCTGTGACCCCTGCTTAGTGAAGGGATAATGAAATGCAAAAATAAAAATAAATGTAAAACAACTGTATGAGCACATGAGAACAAGGTTCAAAAGAAGGGCAGTTGCTTATTGCACATCTGATGACTGGGTTCAGAAACATCTTATAGGCTAAATTCAATGTATAATTTCTTATTCCTTCATTTCAAATTCCTTAGGATAAGAAGAGTAAATTAAAATTAAATTTTTATCTTTAAGTTTGAGTGCTTTGCATAGGCAATGCTTTCACATATTTCAAAAATCTGAAACAGTAAATGAGTACATACTAATATATATTAATTTTTATAATATATATTTTATTAATTTATATGTTATAAATATATATGTACTAAATATATATACTTAAATATATACTAAATATATATACTAAATACATAATATATAAATATATATTGTAAATGATGTATAAATATATATACTATTATATACTAAATATACTAAACCCTATATCCCTAGTTCCCTTAACTCTCCCTCCCCACAAAAAGAGAAAGTCAAATGATCTTATTTGTATGTAGAATCTGAAAAACCCTGAATCAACTTCCCTCCCCAAAAAACCCCACAATAATCCGAAACTCACTGAGACAGAACAGATTGGTGGTTGGGATGGGAGTGGGTGAAATGGGTGAGGGTGTTCAAAAGGTGCAGACTTTCAGTGATGAGAAAAATAAGTCCTCCTGGGTATGTAAGGTACAGCATGGTGATTATAGTTAATAACACTGTGTTGTATATTTGCTTTCTTTGTTTTAATGGAGACATGATTTTCATTTTTTTTTGTTTTAAATGGAACAAAGATGAATATTTTTAATAATAAAAGATACAATTCACAAAGAAGATAGACATCATAAACCACTAGACATCTAACAACAAAGAAGCAAAGATATGTAAAGCAAAAATCAGAAGAAATATAAGGGAAAAGAAAAAATATACAATTATAGTGAGACATACTAACACTTCTCTGAGACAAAATATTAACATTTTATCAAGTGAAGAAAAAATAAGAATAGGAGCATCTTAAATGACATTATTAATAATTTAAGTATAATAGATTTCTATTTATATTAATATACATTATTCTTATATCCTACAGAAATATATTTAAAATTTTGTATCTCATAGGTTACTAGATCTCCTTAGGACATTTAGAAAAACTGGCAAAAGATAAACATTACTAAATTTCAAAAAGTAGATTTTTTTCTTAATTTATACATATACACATGTATTGTTTTTGAAATTATTTTCCATTATAGGTTATTATAAGATATTGACTATAGTTCCCTGTGCTATACAGTAACCTCTGTTGCTTGTTGCGTATCTCTTTTTTAAAATTAGATGTCTAGAATTCTATTCATAATAAGTTAAACAAGTGGAACCAAAGTCATCAATTTTTTAGTTAGGCAAAAATTCATAGGTTTTCTAGAATATGTTATACATTTATACACACACACACACACACACACAAGAGCTTTTCTACTGCGCTTGATCAAGGCTTGAGAAAGAACATAGGAAAAAAAAGATGAAATTGGAGAACATAAACTAAATGAAAATGAGAGCACTGAATATAAAATAGAAAAAGTGAAACAAGCTAGATATAAGTAAAAGATCTGCATATAGTCCAGTTGTTTTTAAACATACTTGGAACTCTGGGAAAAAAAGCAATACCTGAACATTTGTATTTTTCAAAAAATTCCAAGGTAATTCTGATACACATCTGGAGTATTAAAAGCAATTGCAAGTTTTTCTATTAAATGGGAGTTTTGGTAATATACAATTCTATTACTTTTCTGTCGACCAATTATGATACAATGGTGTTAAGTGAGTAATAGTTACGTAATCACAATAGTGAGATGTTTATCAGTTTTCGCAATCAATCGCCAGACAAAAAAGAAAAGATAATTACAATTGCAAGCCATAATGGGAACATGATTAACCTAACAGTAAAAATAATTACATGCAATCTGGGGAGTCAAGCAGAGTGATGTGGTAAATGGAAGTGTTTCCATGCACATGTTTTCATCTACCTGGCCACTCTGTGTCTTTTGGTTGGTGCATTAATCTATTTACATTTAAGGTAATTATTGATTTATATGATCCTATTGGACTTTCCTAGTGGCTCAGAGGAATCTGAGAGTCTACTTGCCAAAGCAGGAGACTCAGGTTCAATCCCTGGGTTGGGAAGATCCCCTGGATGTGTTGTGTATTTGAAAGTTGCTAAGAGTCAATGTTAAACGTTCTCATCACAGGAAAAAAAAATGTAACTGTATCATGGTGATGAATATTAACTTATTTGGTGATCATTTTGCAATACAAATCTTATACTGTTTTCTCACTTGAGGGAAGAAAATTAGTCTCTACAATTAGTGTATTTCTGTCTTTTCCTATAATTTCAGTTTTATGAATGTTTTGCTATGTATAGTTAAAATTGTGAATAGCATCATGTAGAGTTACCCAATTTCTTGGCATCTTTCTGGGCTTGAATTATGCCTAGGTTGATAAGACAATCAAGACTATCTACTTTTTGTTTTTTTGATTTCCATTTGGCTGGTATATCTTTGCCTACCTTTTAATTATAACTTCTGTGAATCATTTTGTTTAGGTGTTCTTTTAAACATTGAGCTTGAACTAGGTTCCACTTTCTGCTTCAATCTTAAAATGTCTTTAAACAAGTTAAACCTATTGCTATTAATATAGTAGATAAATTTGTTCTAAGTGCTGTCACGTGAAGCTTTTTCATGTTTTATTGTGGTCTTTGACAGTCTTTGTGAATGCTATTTCTTTTAAAAAATTTTTTATGCAATTTTTAAAGGCTACTTTCCATTTACAGTTATTACAGAATATTGGTTTTATTTCCCATGTTGTACCTTATATCCTTGAACCTGTTTTACATCCAGTAGTTTGTACCTCCCCCTCCATATTGCCCCTACCCCACTTCCCCACTGGTAACTACTAATTTGTTCTCTGTATCTGTGAGCCTGCTTCTTTTCTGTTATATTAACTAGTTTGTTGTAGTTTTTAGATTTCCATGTACAAGGGATGTCATATGGTATTTGTCTTTCTCTGACTTATTTCTCTTAGCATAATGCTTTAATTTCTTTTTAAACTAAGCTCAAGTGATAAGCATGAATACATTCCTCTTCCCTCTCCTCTCTTTCCACTACTCAAAAATATTTTTATCCAATAAAATTGTCTTTGTATTTACTTTGTGCCTACCATATGTAAAACATGTTTATACTTCTATTTATTTTATTTTTAGTTTGCTTTAATGATGTTGCTTGATTTCCAGGTGTGACTGTAGGGCAATGTAAACTTTTTTCAACTTTTAAATTTCTTTTCCCCTTTCAATTAAATTAATTGTACCATTTCTACTTGTCAGAGAAGATAATATTAACTGTCTTTTTTAGTCATCTGAATCCTCAAATCTTTTCTTCCCCATGGTTTTCCCAAGTCATTTTATTGGCTGAAGTCCATCTAGTCATTGTCTTTAAGAAAGACATGAAATGATTATCACAATCAGATTTATTAATACATCCATCACCTCACATAGTTACCATTTATGTGTGTGAGATTTACTGTCTTTACAGATTTCAAGTATGTGAGATAGTATTAATAACTATAGTTATACTATCTTATGGAATCAAATGTAACCGACAAAATCTGAATTTTCCACTGAAAAATATTTTTTTTCTTTTTACTGGTCTGCTTTAATGATTCTTTATTTACCATTTAAAGTTCAGTAGCAGTCTCTCTGGGTTGTCTATCCTGAGTTTTTCCTGGCCCACAGTGTACCTTTCCATATACATAGTTTTCTTTTATTTAAAGGAAATTAAAAAAAATTAGCTTTCTGTTTCACTGTTTTGTTTTTATTTTAAGCACTCCAAATATGTTTGTTGTATCAACTTTATCTAATATACTTCTTTTCAGATTTTTATTTCCACTTAATTTTATTCTACTTTTTTATTTCTTAGCTCTTATGTTGCTTGTTTTCCATAGATTTGTTTACCCTAAGGTGATTCTTTTTTATCATCATTTCTGAGACCTCTGTTTTTTTCACAGTAATGTATAGTGTATGGAAAATATAGTTTTAGCACTTTAGTGTACCACACAATTTGAAAAAATATTTCTACTAGTATCCTTGGAGATCTGTCATTAAAGGGCTGTTTTACTGTTCTGAGTTTCAATTATTTCTCTAAGTTTGCCATCCAATCTCAGTTGCTGTGGGAGCTTATACGAGTTTGTGAAGTGTGTGGGTTATATCCTTCTAAGTTTGTTGAAAACTGTTTTAAATTTTTTATGCCATTACCTCAATATCCTGGAATACTGTCTTTTCTGTGGCATTTTCATGCCAGAAGATGAAAGCTGACATTTTACTTGTCAATTTTGTTCATTTTAGCTCTTAAAAATTGATGGCCATATATGTAATTAAAAATGAGTTGTGCATCACTGTTGGATGTAAAATCAGCCGGAGTTTAGAAAGGTGCTGGGGATAGGGGTGTGAAGCATATTCATATCTTTGTCCCTTTTCCTCTTTGAATTGTAGTGGTTGTTACGCTTCTCATTTTCATGGTGTTCTATATTTATAGATTGCTTTGTTGCTGTGTGACCATATAATGCTTGACTAGAGTTATGTGTGAGTTAATGGTCATTTGGTCTGTCATCGTTATGACTAAGCATTTCATGTACCACAGTTAGGAAATAAGAAGCATTTTGCAAGAAGCATTTTGCATAGATTTAGATAGACATAAATAAATTTTATCTGTATTGATTGAATCACTTAGTTCCCCAAATTAAGAAAGTGGTGAGCTCTTTCTTATGTTGCTAACTTTCTAATGGAAGCAACTCATTTACTGACTTTTGCAAAACTGCAGTCTGCAGATACATGAACTGCAGTACATCAGACAGGATGAAACCCACTGGTTCCACCATGAACAGAATTCTTGTAATCTTTGTATCCTTGTGTGTTTTCTCCCATTCTTTCTTTAAATACCTGCTATTTTTTTTTGCTTGTTCCTTGTAGAAATTTAAATTTTATAAGTGAAAATACATTTTTGGGGGAGTGGTTTTGCCTCGGCGCTTTTCTTTTAAAAGTGACATTCCACTTATGACAGAAACAAAAACTAAAGCATTCCTGCCATGTTTAAGTAAGGATAAGTATGTAAGAATTCATGAGACTCATTTAATACAAAGTTTAAGATTAGGATATAATCTTAATAATTATTAATATATAATATATATTAATGATAATAAATTAATAATAAATATTAATTAACAATAATATATATCATATAATAATAAATAATAAACCCTTGAGTCAAAAATATTTGCTGTATTTATGAAGTCCAAAAAAATTACAGAGTAAAGAGCTATAAAATATGTAATATTAGATGCAGAAACAAGGTGAGACTTCATGGACAAAAGTGCATGTACACAGATCTAGGCCAGAGATTGATTTACTCTTTTTTTTTTTTTTAGCACTAGTCAATCCAACTAAGATAAATGGTTGCATGATTGGATTAAGATAAAGTCTAGCAATTCAATTCAGAGTTCACTTAGTCATTTGGACTATTGTCCAATTCTTTGTAAAAGTACAGAGCAGCTTCCTAACAGAAGTGTGGGTAACAATAAGCTTATATAAATCTGTGAAACAATTTTAATGTAATTGAATCAAGGAAATAAAGTATGTAATAGCCTTCTATTTAAATTCACTCTTAACAGTGTTCTTGTTAATTTTTATTGTTACAAATTTAATTGTTTTTGTAAAGATTTGAAAAAAAACAGTATTGTAATCAACTGGCACCATAATTACTTGTAGGAAAGGAATTGGGGTTTTGGGGGAAAAAAAAGACAAAACTTGGCAAACCATTTGCAATGAAATGTGAGAGATGTGCACAATAGTGACTCCTGCAGAAGGTGAAGTCGTTTAGCATGCCTGGAGGGACGTGTTTATTGTGGACTAGTATAAGGCCTGGAAATGGAGGTTCAAGGTAATTCTTGAGATCTTTGTGAAATTTTTTTTTTTTTTTAATTTTTTTATTAGTTGGAGGCTAATTACTTCACAACATTTCAGTGGGTTTTGTCATACATTGATATGAATCAGCCATAGATTTACACTTATTCCCCATCCTGATCCCCCCTCCCACCTCCCTCTCCACCCGATTCCTCTGGGTCTTCCCAGTGCACCAGGCCGGAGCACTTGTCTCATGCATCCCACCTGGGCTGGTGATCTGTTTCACCATAGATAGTATACATGCTGTTCTTTTGAAACATCCCACCCTCACCTTCTCCCACAGAGTTCAAAAGTCTGTTCTGTACTTCTGTGTCTCTTTTTCTGTTTTGCATATAGGGTTATCGTTACCATCTTTCTAAATTCCATATATATGTGTTAGTATGCTGTAATGTTCTTTATCTTTCTGGCTTACTTCACTCTGTATAAGGGGCTCCAGTTTCATCCATCTCATTAGGACTGGTTCAAATGAATTCTTTTTGACGGCTGAGTAAAATTCCATGGTGTATATGTACCACAGCTTCCTTATCCATTCATCTGCTGATGGGCATCTAGGTTGCTTCCATGTCCTGGCTATTATAAACAGTGCTGCGATGAACATTGGGGTGCACGTGTCTCTTTCAGATCTGGTTTCCTCAGTGTGTATGCCCAGAAGTGGGATTGCTGGGTCATATGGCAGTTCTATTTCCAGTTTTTTAAGGAATCTCCACACTGTTTTCCATAGTGGCTGTACTAGTTTGCATTCCCACCAACAGTGTAAGAGGGTTCCCTTTTCTCCACACCCTCTCCAGCATTTATTGCTTGTAGACTTTTGGATAGCAGCCATCCTGACTGTGTGTAATGGTACCTCATTGTGGTTTTGATTTGCATTTCTCTAATAATGAGTGATGTTGAACATCTTTGGCTATTCTACCCAAAGCAATCTATAGATTCAATGCAATCCCTATCAAGCTACCAACGGTATTTTTCACAGAACTAGAACAAAATAATTTCACAATTTGTATGGAAATACAAAAAACCTCGAATAGCCAAAGTAATCTTGAGAAAGAAGAATGGAACTGGAGGAATCAACCTGCCTGACTTCAGACTCTACTACAAAGCCACAGTCATCAAGACAGTATGGTACTGGCACAAAGACAGAAATATAGACCAATGGAACAGAATAGAAAGCCCAGAGATAAATCCACGAACCTATGGACACCTTATCTTTGACAAAGGAGGCAAGGATATACAATGGAAAAAAGACAACCTCTTTAACAAGTGGTGCTGGGAAAACTGGTCAACCACTTGTAAAAGAATGAAACTAGAACACTTTCTAACACCATACACAAAAATAAACTCAAAATGGATTAAAGATCTAAATGTAAGACCAGAAACTATAAAACTCCTAGAGGAGAACATAGGCAAAACACTCTCCGACATAAATCACAGCAAGATCCTCTATGACCCACCTCCCAGAATATTGGAAATAAAAGCAAAACTAAACAAATGGGATCTAATGAAACTTAAAAGCTTTTGCACTACAAAGGAAACTATAAGTAAGGTGAAAAGACAGCCCTCAGATTGGGGGAAAATAATAGCAAATGAAGAAACAGACAAAGGATTAATCTCAAAAATATACAAGCAACTCCTGCAGCTCAATTCCAGAAAAATAAATGACCCAATCAAAAAATGGGCCAGAGAACTAAACAGACATTTCTCCAAAGAAGACATACAGATGGCTAACAAACACATGTGAAATCTTAAAGGATAGATTTTTAGCTGACATCTGAGCTAAATGTTTATTTTATGTAAATATTGTTTCAAAGTCATAGATATTTAGCATGCTTCTTGAAACCTTATTGAGGGATAATTGACAACAATAGTTTTACTTTGCTTCAAAAATATGTGCCGTTTATTTTCCAAAGCTAGTGGACGCTTCCTTGTGACCTGATGTAAGCAGCACAGATGAAAGCTGATAGGTGTTGGCATCACCAAGTCAATGGACTTGAGTTTGGGCGAGCTCTGGGAGTTGGTGATGGACAGGGAAGCCTGGTGTGCTGCAGTCTGTGGGGTCGCAAAGAGTCGGATACGACTGAGCAACTGAACTGAGATGATGTCATAAAGACTAAAACTCTGATGATAATTAGAGGTGAAATGTGTGTGAAGTCTCTATTTTCAGGAGAGACTCATCTCACGGACATGTGTCAGTGTTAACTCCCTTGAGAACCACTCACCAAGCCCTTTGGGTGGTGGTGGTTTGCTTGCTTTTGGGTTTTGTTTATAGTGAAGTTTGTATGTTGTGTCTTTTTTAGTTGTAGGATGCTACCCAAGTCACAGTTGCAGCATGTCTACCTTGTTCTTATCTCCTGTCCATCCTTTTCCATTGATAGAGTCCAAAGGTGGTCATTTTCCCTCAGAAGTACATCTTGATTTTATGTTACGTAGATGTTCACAAGATGGGCTTAATTGCAATTGCCTTATTTCCGAGGATATCAAAGTTTCTTTGACATGTTGCCTCAACATCCTTTAAACATTTCTTTTCAGAGAAAGGGGATATAAAGGATAAGATTTCTTCTGTAGAATTCATTTATACTTATAAAGTCTTTTTTTTTTCATTTATTTTTTTTAGTTGGAGGCTAATTACTTTACAATATTGTAGTGGTTTTTGTCATACATTGACATGAATTAGCCATGGATTTACAGTCTTTATTAACTAATCCTCAACTTAATACTATATTACTTCTTGTTCTAGTTCCTCAGTTCTAGGTCTTTCTCCGTATACTTTTATAAAAGTTTAGAAAGTTTCACTTAAATATTTAGGACACTATGGTCTAACCACATAAAATTTTAAGAACATTTTTAATTGAAGCATAGTTGATGTACTGTATTGTAATAGTTTCAAATGTACGACATAGTGATTATACTCCGTTTACATTTATTGTAAGATATTTGCTATATTACTTGTGCTGTACAAAGTATCTTTGTAGATTGTTTATTGTATACATAGTAGTGTGCACCTCTTAATACCCTACCCCTACCTTGGTCTTCCCTCTCCCCTCCAGTAACTGCTATATCTGTGAATCTGTTTGTTTTTTAGTTTCCACATATAAGTGATAGCGTGCAGTATTTATTTTTCTCTGATTTATTTCGCTAAAACCCTCCAGGTCCATCCCTGTTGTTGCAAATGGCAAAATGTCACTCTTTTTATGGCCGAGTAATATTCTTGTGTGTGTGTACACACATATATACACCGCATCTTTAGCCATTCATCCTTTGATGGTCACTAGGTTGCTTCCATATCTCGGTTATTGGAAACGGTGCTGCTATGATCATTGGTATGCATGTATCTTTTCAAACTCCTGTTCTTGGTTTTTTTTGGGTATAAAGCCAGGAGTAGAACTGCTGGTTCAAACGGTAGTTCTTTTGTTAGTTTTTGGAGGAAACTGCATAATGTTTTCCATTGTGGCCTGTACCAGTTTACATTCTCACTAACAGTGTACAAGGGTTCCCTTTTCTTCTCATCTTCACTAGCATTTGTTATCTCTCCTTTTTTTTTTCATAATAAACATAACAGGGAAGTGTGAGGGAATGTCTCATTGTGGTTTTGATTTGCATTTCCCTGGTGATTAATGACGTTGAACACCTTTTTGTGTACCCGTTGGCCATTTGTATGTCCTCTTTGGAGAAATGTCTTTTCAGGTCTTCTGCCCATTATTAAATTAGATTTTTTTTTTTTTTTTTGCTATTGAGGTTGTTAGTTCTTTGTGTAGTTGGATATTAACCCCCTTATTGTTCATATCATTTGGGAATATTTTCTCCCATTCAGTAGGCCCCTCATTTGGTTGCTTAACTATGTACAATTTTAAAACTGCTTAATCTCTAGGGCAAACTCTTGAAAAGTGGAAACAGTAATCAAATAAACACTATCAGGTGAAGATCATACATCAAAGCAATATCCAGTTTTATAATTTAAAATAAGATATGCCTGATTTGTATATTTAGAAAATGTTAGAGCTTCTTCTTGTTCAGTTGCTGAGTTGTGTCTGACTCCTTGTGACCCCATGGACCGCAGCACACCAGGCTTCCCTGTCCTTCACCATCTCTTGGAATTTGCTCAAGCTCATGTCTGTTGAGTCGGCAATGCCATCCAACCATCTCATGAAGTAAAGAAAATAAAATTTAGAGCAGCAAAATTACTTGCTCATGGTAACACTGATAGTTTGTGGCTGAACCGGTAAGAAAAGTTTTCTCTCCTATCATCTTTTCTTTTTTTTTTTTTTAATCATTCTGCCTTTCTTAAAGGCAAGATGTGGAAATAAGTAAGTGTTGATGGCAGGGTAGATATGGGAGTGGATTAACATGGGGGCCTGGGAGGAAAGAAATCTTCACAGAAGGTCACGTATGAAGGGCTCCCATACTCAGAGCCTTCCACTTTGAATATCTCTGATCTAATCCTATGAAGTGTCAATAGAAACATCCATCATGTTCCTTAGACACACCTACTCTATGAGAACAAGCTACTTCATCCATTACTATTTGAAAAGAATCCACAACTTCATATTTATTTCCCTAAAATATATGGTTTATAATCTTTTAAAGTTTAGAACAATTTTTTATGATGCCTATTTTTTAAATTTTAAATCCCCCCCCCCACCAAAAAAAGTGTTATAGCACATCATAATCAAAACCAAATGACATTTTTGTTGCAGGTGATGATATTTTATAGCTATCCTTGAGATATCTGGGAATACCCCAAATTATTGAGAAACCATGGTTAGGAATTACTACATTGGAAACAGATTTCCATGGTTACTGTACTTAATGCTGTGATGTATGCTTCTTCAAGTTTCTTGCGTGTGTGTTTCTGGTGTGTGTGTGTATAGATTTAGACATCTTTTTTACAGTCCAGTTTGGTTAACATGTTAAATCTTTGTCAGAGAAATAAAAATTTCTCCAATATCTTAAAAACAATACTCTTCACATTCTTTAATGGATATTTGCTGCACAGAATCAGTTTTTTTGGGAAGAGTGAGATACTCAGAAAATTAAACTGGTCATAGAAGGGAACTGCTAGTTCTGCATCTTTTATCTGAAACTGTTTGCCTTTACTTTTATCATTGGGTATGGAAAAACACTGTATGTCTTAGGAGAAGTCTACAGCCTGTCTTTCCCTTACTACAGGCTTCTAATAATGTGTGCAGCTGGGCCAGGCGGCTTTGTATGGTTTGGGGAGTGTGGTTTGAGCCGTGTCAGGCATGCTTCTTATGCTAATCCTTTAATACACTTAGAGTCACCCAGAGCAGTGAGAGACCTAAACTGTTTCATGCTTTATAGCAGAAAACTCACCTCCACAAATATCGTGTTCTCCCAAGTCAACCCTGAATATTTGCAGTGGGATTTGTGAGCTGTCCCTGACTCTCATTTTTCTGTGATAAAGTCTTTGTACACAGTTGTTTGATTGTTTTTATATCTTGACACTCACAGATAATGCCAGTGGAGATACAGATTTAAGAAACAGCTGATGGGAACCTTTTTTATTCAGAGAGCCATAATGTTTTAAGAACTCAAACTTTTCCTATTGAAGGCACTGTGCATTCAGAATGTTCTGGAATGGTTAGATTAAGAAAAGAGAATGAGAAATAACAATGGCAAAACCATCTCTAACAAGGAAACATTTCTACAGTGAGATTTTCTTCGATATACATATTTCCTTATATTCACATGTATATACATATACACATATGCACATATGAGGATTGAAAGTATTTGTTTTCATTAGATTCTTGTCATTGTGTTCATTAGATTCTTGTAGATTCTTGTTACATGCAATACTATGTTTAGAAGGCACCAGTTGTTAGCGGGGAAATGCCGCACCTGTGTGTATATGTTTGTGTGTGTGTAAGAGAGAGAGAGAGACTATCATTTGGATATTCCTGTCTGTGGTATCTAATGCCCCTTGTTAATGCCCAGTTTCTTAAAAATATGCATGTGAATATGCTGCTGCTGCTAAGTCACTTCAGTCGTGTCTGACTCTGTGCGACCCCATAAACAGCAGCCCATCGGGCTCCCCCATCCCTGGGATTCTCCAGGCAAGAACACTGGAGTGGGTTGCCATTTCCTTCTCCAGTGCATAAAAGTGAAAGTGAAGTCACTCAGTCGTGTTTGACTCTTAATGACCTCATGGACTGCAACCCACCAGGCTCCTCCGTCCATGGGATTTCCCAGGCACGAGTACGGGAGTGGGTTGTCATTGCCCTCTCCAATGTGAATATGATCTGGCTAAAATATCTATCACACCAGTTGATCACCAATCTTGGTTTGGGTTGTTTCCCCTGATTGTCTGGTAGGTGGCTATTTCATTGTTACTAGCCTGCCTTTCCCTCTAAATCTGAAACTTGATCAAAGGTACCTGTTTATTGCGACCTGTTCTTTAGATGTTTCAGACATAGCCCCTTGAAATATTCTTGTTTGATTGATATGTTAGATTTTTCTTATTAGATAAAAAAAGTCTCTAATGTATTAAAACTAGAGATTTACATTCTTTAATCTTACTGCCATTTACTTTGAAGGATCATTTTAAATGAGGGGAGAAATACAGGTGACGCTGGAACAATTCTGAGGCTGAGGCCACCCCTGCCCCCAACACATGTTTGGTTGAAATCTGCCTGTAACTTTACAGTTGGCCCTCCTTGTATGTGATTCCTCTGTATCCATGGTTCTGCATCCATGAATTCAATCAACCCGAGAGTTGTATGAGACTATAGCGTGTATTTATTGAGAGAACAGTCTGCATTTCAGTGGTCCCATGCAGTTCAAATCATGTTGTTCAAGGGTCAACTCTTCTCAGAAAATTAAACTAGGCATAAAAGGTAGTGCTGATTCAAATTTTTTGGTCTAAAACCATATTTCCATTTATTTAATCATTTAGAATCTACATGACACCAAAGAAGTTGTCAAAGTTGAGATAGGGAAAATAAATAATTAAGTCTTGAAATTAGGGGTGAGAGAGAGATGTTTTGTTGGTAAATACCAATTTCTCAGAGCTCCCAAATACTTTTGAAAGTATAAAATTGCCATGGTTTCTTTTTTAGAAGGTCCAAATTATTGTGCTTTCACTGCATTTTCTTATTTTGAGATAAATTGAGAATTCTTTGAAGTGTTGATATAAATGGTGGCACACCTTCTTCTTGACCATGAGCACTTGAACATGAACCATAGTCCTGCATGACCTTTGTTAAGATAGCTATAAATGGAAATTTATCTGCAGGGACTGCCACATGGTACATGTGTGAATGTCCAGTCTCTGGGCTTATGATTTTAAGTGAATGCAATTTTTTTGTTGGGTCCTATATTTTTGGCATGATATAGTGGGAGAAAGAAGGATGTCCTAGTATTTGCTTCAGTTCAGTTCAGTTGCTCAGTCATGTCTGACGCTGCGACCCTGTGAATCGCAGCATGCCAGGCCTCCCTGTCCATCACCAACTCCCAGAGTTTACTCAAACACATGTCCATCGAGTCGGTGATGCCATCCAGCCATCTCATCCTCTGTCGTCCCCTTCTCCTCCTGCCCCCAATTCATCCCAGCATCAGGGTCTTTTCTAATGAGTCAACTCTTTGCATCAGGTGGCCAAAGTATTGGAGTTTCAGCTTCAGCATCAGTCCTTCCAGTGAACACCCAGGACTGATCTCCTTTAGGATGGACTGATTGGGTCTCCTTGCTTAGCTTTTCTCAAATCTTGTGTAAAATTATAAGTTGTGGAGAGGGTAGACATTGCAATATAGGAAGGCCATCTGAAAAGTCTTTGTTTCTGTGTGTGATGGAAAAGGGCCTTTAACATGCATGTTTAATAAAAGACAAACATTTCTACTTCATTCTGGATTTTTCTTTAACACTTTGTTCATATTGCTTAGTCATGTCCGACTCTTTGTGATCCCATAGACGGTAGCCCACCAGACTCCTCTGTCCATGGAATTCTCCAGGCAAGAACGCTGGAGTGGGTTGCCATTCCCTTCTCCAGGGGATCTTCCTGACCCAGGGATCAAACCCTGGTCTCCTGCATTGCAAGCGGAATCTTTACCCTCTGAGCCCCCAGAGAAGCCCCATCTTTCTATTATAACATCTATAAAGTTATATTTTAAAGATATAACTGTCTTTCTATGTTAGATGCTCCCACTAACTTCCCAACATTTTGTATTCTTCAATTGCTAGTGGTCGTGGATTCCTGACACATAGTTGATAAATAGTACAGGTATTTGAGGGGCTATGTGGATGATTAACTGATGACTCCCTTTACTGGCCGACCTCCTTTTTAATTTTTGTAATAATAAATTATTATTTTTTAAAACAAAATAGTATTATTTAAGGTTTTTAAAAATAACATTTCTTAAATGTTAACCTGTGAATATTAGGAAACAAAAAGCACAAGGAACAAAAAAACAAAGTCTTCCACAATCACACACAGTTTACTATTTGATGTGTCCTTCTGGGTCTTATTTGTGTATTTATACAAAGAAGTATCCATTTATGGTTTCTGCTTTCATTCGAGAAATGGAAGGTGGATATCATGAAGGAAGGAGAGATGCAGAGCTTATGCGAGTGAGATGCAGGCATGACAGCTAAGGTTGCTTGCATCTCTTAGTCTGTACTTGCTTGACAGTTTGTGAATTTCTCCTTGAACTTTGCCTGGGAGTAAAGGAGTGCTTTCTGGGTAAACAGAGGCAGTACTCGGGGATAATCTTTGTGGGCAATTAAGTTGATTTTGATGGGTGGAACTGTGGAGCCATGACTGATAGGGGTGAGCCAGGGGCTTTTCTGTGCTCCACCAGCTCACATATGAGGAGAGATTGCAACCAGACAGCAATCTGTGAAGCAGGCAGGAGGGGCCCCGCCGTCTGTGCCTGCTGTGGATGTCTGGCACCTGATGGTAGCAGATTTGGTGTAAGTGGGGCTTCTGTTTAGGAAACTTTGCCAATTTTTTTTTTTTTTTCTTGAGAGTGGTTTCTGGCTTTGTCTCAGTATATTTGTATGAGAATAAAAATGCCTTCTAATTGCAGTTTAGTTTATTACACCCAAAGCATTAGATCTAAGCTATTCTTTTCATGGGATACTGTGATGCACGTGTGAGCTTAGCTGCTGCTTTTGACAAAGTCGTGTTAACATGTATTGTTTTGCTAGCTTTTAGATCTAAGTACAGGCATAATTCCTAAATTGTCTGCCCTCCTCCTTAGACGTTCATTTAAGTAGTCAGATCCTGGTAGTGTCTATTAAGCAGTTTATAAAAATTAGCATCTTCTGTTTCTTTTATCCTTTGAATTATTTTCTTGTGTGAGAGTACCACCTCTTAAGAAATTATCCTGTTTTTTTTTTTTTTTTCACTGTCTGCTTCTGGCAGATTTCATACCTTTCTTTCCAGTAGCTGTATTGTATCTTTCTTCACTACTCTTTATTTGGTTGACATTCAAGCATTGAATCTCTCCTCTTGTTTATTTTTTTTCCCCTCACTTGTTCCATAACCTATGATGCTGTTTATTTTGCTTGGGCATATGTGAAAATTTGCCTTAATTCCATCTCTCCTTGTTCTTTCTGTGTTGTTTTGCCTAATATTCTTGCTCCTCAGGGCATTTTTGAAAGTTAATTTCAACAAATATATCTTTTCTCTAAGTAAAATTGTTTATATGTCATAAATGTCAAAAGCAATGCCATCAATGAGGCATTATCTGTGTTCCCCATTATAGTGATTAGTGCCACAATCTACACAGTTGTACAAGCCATAAATCCAGGAGTTCTAGTTTTTTACTCACTCATCCTCTTCATATAAAGCACCAAGTCTCACTTGAATGTTCCTTGTTGCATCCCTGTCCATGTGGTTCCTCCTACATCAAATTGCAGTGTATTGTCCGCATTACTGCAGGAGACTCCTAAATTGTCCATGTTTCTCAAATTTCTGCCCCTTCACCACTCACCCCTCTGTCTTCTCAAACTTTTCTCTACCTCTTCCTTAATGTTGAAGCCGATTAGACATTCTCCTGCTTAAATCCTCCCCTAGGTTCGCATAGCTTTCAGGTTGAAGTTCAAGCTCATTAGCATGACATCCATGACTCTTCATGACCTGGCATTTTCACCTCTAGCCACTTTGCCAAAATGCTACATATTCAGACCATGACTGACTAGTTTTAGTGCTCTAATTGGGATGCATGCAATCTCGGGGGCATCTTGATATGCATCTAGGGTTCACTGTGCTGCTCCACGTGAACATACTCAGTCCTGAAGTTTCTCTTTTCCATAGCCCCTTCGCATAACTAACATCCTCCTGGCTCTTCAACCCGTAGGGTGTCGTTGGCCCCTCCCTAATGTTGAATTTGAATGCCTCTCATCTTGCCTTGTACTTGTGGGCACATCTCCTTCCCAGCACTTAGCATCCTCTAGGAATAGGTCACTATCCCTTGATAGTGGACATAGAGCATCTCTAGAATCTATGATGGTATTGCTTGCAAATGCCTATTATGGATAATGGAGCCTAAGAAATATTCTAACTGTTCTGAAGTAGTTTGTGTATTTTCATTTACTTCAATCAAGCCTTGACTGCACTGAGTTATATTTAAGTTCTGATGATGGTATCAAATTTAAGCAACTAAAACTTTAAATGTTGACTCTTAGAACGTTACCAAGAATGTAGGATGTTGTTGATCCTATTATTTGGACAAATAACCAGACATGCAAAGTAAAAGATTTAACCCATCACTACATGACCTGATGGAAAGAGATTTCTGAGAACCAGGCAGCACTGGCTTACGTATCAGGTGCTTCTGCTCGGCATTCCTATTTTATTCATTTTTGTTATTGGTTAAGAAATGTTAACTTTTAGAAGATTAATGTGGTAGCTCTAAGCCCTCTCTGGGGTGTGGTTAATCAATTTAAATGTAAACTACTTTGATGAATGTGATATATAAAGTCATAGTATTGAAAAAAATTTCAACAGTTGTTACAGTCTTTAAAAAGCTGTGGAAATATGAAAATATTTGTGGTGATTGAGAAATCCTTTATTGATGACCTTGAGATTATAAAATTACCTTTATGTTGATGGTCTTCAGGATTATAAATTCTGGTCTCAAGGCAGAGCTAGTTTGAGTGAAACTGTTTAGAAACACCCCAAGTTTATGAAATAAGATGGGTCAACAATAGAGGATATTTTACATTTGAAGCTCTCAAGCTGCTGAGATCTTTCACTCTGAAAAGTGGTTGTGGATATGAGTGCCTTCCTCCTTAGTTTGGGTCTGAAAGGACCACAGTTCACCCTCTTGGTCTGGGTTAGCCAAGGATAAGTGAAGAGGAGAGTAGCCCTGATGAGGGCTTGGGTCTCCAGGCAAGGATACTGGAGTGGGTTGCTAGTCCCTTCTCCAGGTGATCTTCCTGACCCAGGCATTGAACCCAGGTCTCCCACATAGCAGGCAGATTCTTTACCATCTGAGCCATTGGGGAAGCCCATGCCCATGGAAGCAGAGCGAAGATAATCCTGGGTACCAAGATAATGTTTGTCATGGATTTATGTAACTTCAAAAAAGAATCATCATTCCTACTTTTTGTGCCATTCTCCTTGGAACATTATGTGCCTATGTCCTTTAAGTGCATTTTCTCCCTTTAATTTACCACCTGTATGGTACATTAAAGATGATGAAACACTCAACAATTCTTAATGAATAGAAGTCATTTCAAATAAGAAGAGCCCATATATAGTTCAGAAAACAAACCTAGGAAGGTTCAAGGACTTTCCCAAAGTCACACAGATATTGGTCAGGGGCTAAATCTCATTGTTCCTGGGTTGCAGTTCACCATTTGCTGGGTCATTATATTTAGTAGAACTCTACCTTCTCCTTGCATTTGTAACACATTTAGCAAATGAATTGATAATCATTATATATCCTCCCTTGATATATATAAATAGAGGGACGGTATAAAGGTTAAACATATAAATTCTGTAGCTACTCAGGTGTAAAATGTTGAGAGAAAACTTAGTGGAAAAGGTGAAACTCTGCTTTTTCTGCTTGAATAGGATCTTCAGGCCAAGGCCAGTGGCATGTTAAGAGAAAATGTATAAAATTGCTTTAGTAACTCTATTTCAGAGGAGTTTGACCTTGTCAGAAAGAATCTGCTGTATCTGTGTGAGAAATATTAAGGAGTCCCAGAGAAAGGTGACATGTTCAGGATTCTGCTCCATGGCATGATAGTATTTGAGGAGCTGAAGAGAGAAACTTCTATTTGTCCTTTGAGTGATAAGTGTTGGTTAATTCTGTCAGGCAGAACATGCTTTCCGAGAGTTTGATCCTTGGCCCTTCACCACTCAAGATACTTTTAAGAGCCTCACCTTCTGCGTCTGGAAACTTCAAATCTGACCACTTTTCTATGAGTTTGATTTTGTATTTTGAGAAGCTTTTTGACAAAGTGAAAGAATACGAGTAACTCTCCTTCACACTGGTTATATGACCTTGGAAAACTCATCTCTTTTTTTTTTTTTTTGCCCTGTAGAGTAGACACAGTACCCTCCACCTCACTGGATTAAATTTGATGTATGCACCTTGTAAAATTGCAACACACTTGGTCAGTGGTTAGTGAACTTTTTCTGTAAAGAGCCAGATAGCTTTGTAGAACAGAGGTCTCTGTTGCCACTCCCCAACTCTGTCACTGCAGTGTGAAAACAACCCTGGATATCACACAAATTAGTGTGATTGTATTCCAACACAACTTCATGGACACAAATATGGAATTTCATGGAATACTTGTATAAAATGAAATATGCTTTTCATTTCCCCCCCAACCATTTATATTTACATTTAAAATCTAAAAACCACTCTTAATCTGCTGGCTGTATAAAACATGTTGATTTGGCCCAGGGTTTGCATTTTGCCAGGCTTTCTCCAGGTAATTGCCAGGCTCCAAACTTGGAAGGGTTAGGACGTAGTGGTGTGGTGGCGGCGGTTTGGGTGCATTGCCTTTATTGAGCCATTTGGATGATTGACATTTAGATGAAAGATGTGGGAACATATTTTCTCTTTCATACATTCCCAGGTAAATATGAGAATACTCACAGTAGGAGAAATGATTTTCTGTTATTTGCCTGCCTCTGAGTTGGGCACAACATGTCTAGTGAAAACAGCCTATGGCACCTGCATAATTCATAGGGTGGAATTGATACAGATACCTGGGGTCAGCATTTCTGTTCAGAAACTAATTTTTCAAAGTTTTGAGGCCTCAGCACGTTTCCAGGCACAGCAGACGGAATCTTGGCATGCAAACTCCCCAGCTTCAAGAGAAAATGTTCATCTTTCTTTTGCTAGTTATATGATAGAGCCAATCTTTGTGTTATAGAAAGGGACTGAGACGGGAAAGTGCATTGAAATCAAAATAGCCTAAGGGAAAAAATGTGCTCATTTTAATTTTTTTTATTTTTGCAATTGCTGGCCCAATAAGTTTACCTTTAAAGAATGTTTGCAATTTTCAAAAGCTTACCCTTGGATTTTGCGTTTTATACAGTTATCATAGTTTGGGTGGAGATGTTTCCATCACAGCTTGTTTGAAAAGGAAAAATAGACTACTGAGGAGAATCACTAAATTGCAGTGTTGATCGTACCTATTATACTGGCTTTATATGAAAGATTATCGTGGCAAAGTCTGAAGCAGTATTTAGAGATTTGTTGTTGTTCAGTTGCTCCGTTGTGTCTGACTCTCTGCGACCCATTGACTGCAGCACACCAGGCTTCCCTGTCCTTCACTGTCTCTCAGAGTTTAGAGATTACCATATGTTTAAACCTTTAATGCAATCTGCATCCCCTTTCATTGTAGACCACAGAGCATTATCTGTGTCAAGCCTGAAATCCATTTCATTTAATGGTTCTGATGAATTGTTTGAATTTGAAAAAGGTCTGATTTGTACATATTGGAAGGTACAGCTTTATAATCACTGATTAATAGGTATCTGCCTAAGTAAATGGGTCTCCCTGATGGCTCAACTGGTGAAGAATCCACCTGCAGTGCAGGAGATGTGGATTTGATCGGCATCTATCAATCTGTCCATTAGGGCTTCCCAGGTGGCTCAGTGGGTGAAGAAACCACTTGCCAATGCAGGAGACATAAAAGACTCAGGTTTGATCCTTGGGTGGGGAAGATCCTCTGAAGGAGGAAATGGCAAGCTACTCCAGTATTCTTGCCGGGAGAATCCCATCGACAGAGGAGCATGGCGGGTTACAGTCCATGGGGTTGCAAAGAGTCAGACACAACTGAGTGACTAAGCATGCATGCATGCCTAAGTAAATACAAGAAATAACAAACTTTTTTTTCCATTTATTTTTATTAGTTGGAGGCTAATTACTTTACAATATTGTAGTGGTTTTTGTCATACATTGGCATGAATCAGCCATGGATTTACATGTATTCCCCAAACTTTTAAGTACCCTGTTTAGGTGAGAGATACTAAAGAAGCCATTAGCTGAGAAGTGTTATATCAGAAGACATAGATTTTTTTTTTACCTTTTTAAAAAAATTTACTTATTTTTATGGAGGGTAATTACTTTACAATGTTGTGTTGGTTTCTGCCACACATCAACGTGAATCAGTCATAGAAGATAGTTTTGTTTTTTTTTTAAAGGTATACAACCAGGCAGCAGCCAGTCTTGAGATCTAGAAGTTCATTGGAAGCAGAAGAATCACCTGCTTTTGTGATGGGAATAGAAAAGTTTTAAGGATGACTTTTGACATACAGATTAGGAAACTAACACTTTTAAAAACATATGATTTTTTATTTTAGTAGATCTAGAATGAGATCTGAAGTGAAGTGAAAGTCGCTCAGTCGTGTCCGACTCTTTGCGACCCCATGGGCTATATAGTCCATGGAATTCTCTAGGCTAAAATACTGGAATGGGTAGCCTTTCCCTTCTCCAGGAGATCTTCCCAATCCAGGGATAGAATCCAGGTCTCCCACATTGCAGATGGATTCTTTACCAGCTGAGCCACCAGGGAAGCCCAAGAATGCTGGAATGGGTGGTATTTCCCTTCTGCAGTGAATCTTCCTGTCCCAGGAATCGAACTGGAGTCTTCAGCATTGCAGGCGGATTCTTTACCAACTGAGCTATCAGAGAAGCCCTAGAATGAAGTCTAGAAATCTGTATTTTTTAAAAAAACTCTGCTGGTGTTTTCAGTTCCTGTACATGGACTTTGAGGCAAATAGTATTATTTTTTCTTCTTTGAGGTAGAATAGTATTATGTAGGAGGCTTATTGAGAAGTTCTCCAGGGAGCTAGTGGGAGGCAGAAGCTTAGAGAGGAGGAAACGCTGAACTTCAAAGCAGTTGCAGCTAAGGAGTCCTTAAGGTGGCCTATGCGAATTGTTCTGAAATGAGGCAAGTGAGACTTTGTATCTTGGCCTTGAGCAAACATTGGTGGCAGGCTGCCCCAGGAGTGAGTTGGTGGTTGGGGGGTGGGGGGAGGTGGAAACTTGACTGAGGCAGGTGTCCTCAACTGAGAATAGTTCCCAGAGAGGATCCAGCTATTGTCCTCAAAGGTCAATATTCCCAGCGACTGAAACGCTGAGTCCCAAAGGTGTTCCTGGCAGCACTTACAGCATCCACTACCACAGATGACACGTGTGGTTGGAAAACAATTATCTAAGGGGTTCCCAGGAACAAGAGTTTCCTAGTTCCCTGTCTGCTGTGTGTCAGGTACTCTAGATAAAAACAGGACTTAAAACAAGCTTACCGTCTAGTTGGAAGAAATAATTGAGGCATAATTGCTCAAATAGCAATTATGTACATGTCAGTTTAAAGATTTTTTAAAAAGTGTTAATTCACGAAAAAGTTTTGTTCATGGGACTTATTTTTATTTGGTACATGACCAGCTTCCATAGCTAAGAGTCAATTTAGATTTCTTTCCCTTCACAGATGTTTCCATGTCCTTTAATTTCTTATCATACTGTGATGAGGCAACCCAGAGTCTTTAAAAAACATACTCTACTCTCCTATCATCAAAACAGCTACTGATAATTAAACCATAAGTGCCAAATAGAATGGACAAGGGATAAATACTGCTCTCCTCTCAATTCTTTCAAATGAATAACTACACTTACAGCATAGATTTTCCTCTACGAAATGCATCAAAGTATAACCAAGGGATCTATTATTCTTGATACCCTGGAGGAATCTACAGCTCATTAGTATTCCTACTTTCTGCCCCCCAATATTAATTTCTTTGATCACATCATATTTTCTTTTCACTTTTGTCCCAAGTATTAGTCATTTTCAGGGAACTTCTGCAATGTTATATGAACATGATGACAAGCTAAAAAGAGTGCATCACTGTGAGAAAGTTGGGAAGTTTGGTATTGTAATTAGTTAAGGGATTCATCGCTGCATGCTCACTAAAATTCATAGCTTATGCAATTCAAAGTTATGCCTTGTAAAAATTATGAATTGTTATGAGTCATTGTCTTTAGGCTTGCTCACCAAGTTATCAAAAAGGTAAATGTCAGTGTATGGTTTTAGACTAATTTTTCACAAATTCCATTGAAAGAATTTTATTTATGATCTTAATTCACAGAACCATAGGGTCACAAAACAATGAGTTACTTAAAAACCTATTAGCATATTTCAAGGTCTCAGAAAGCATACTGGGATTATTTTGATGAGCAAGAGAGAGCTAAGAGAGTTGATGTTATTTTGTTTTACTTCTAAATTCCATAGAGACTCAGAATTGGAGAAGGCTCTAGGGTTCATCTGGTTTGGGGCTCTTATTTTGGGGTCATCAAATTTTCATTTAAAAAAAGGAACACTGGTACCATGATAAAGGTTTAATTGTGTGTATATAGTTATTTATACACTTATTGACGTATGCTGAATGGTGTTGAAGCAGTTGGCTTTCAACATCTATTTTAGGCAATGGTCAGGAATTAACAGCATTGATATAAGTAAATACTAAGGTAGAAGCAGGAAGTTAAATTTTTAAAACAAAATTTTATGCTGCTTTGCAAGAAGGTCATGTTAAATATGTTTCCTATTTTTAGAAAATAACGTATATTATATACATTCACAAGTAGGTCTTATTTGTTTTGGCAAATACAGATGAGAGTGTAATTTAGAAAGAGAAGAACATGATGATATCAAACAAAATAGCATCACACAAACTTACCTTTGGAAAATAATTGGTAATTTTTAAAAGTATCTAGAGCTAGATACTTCTATCAGAATATATCACTGAATGTAAAGAGGCTTTTTGCTGGTCTCTGGTTTAGACAGGATTGGAAAATGTGTTCTTTTCCAATCCCCACTTCTGATCATTGAGGTCTGGGTTTTTTTTTTTTTTTTGGTATTTATTTATACCCCATCATTTTATAAAATATATTTAAGTATATTTAAGACACTGTCCTGTGCTTAGTCGCTCAGTCGTGTCTGAGTCTTTGGGACCCGATGGACTGCAGCCCGCCAGGCTCCTCTGTCCATGGAATTCTCTAGGCAGAAACACTGGAGTGGGTTGCCATGCCCTCCTCCACGGCATCTTCCCAATCCAGGGATTGAACCTAAGTCTCCCACATTGCAGGTGGATTTAAGATACTTTTCCATAATATATTACCATATTGTAAGATTAATATACATAAGGAAACAAGAATAAGCAGAAAGTAAAATTTTGAAAATGAAGACAACTTAGAGTGAAGTTAACACAAAGAGCTTGGAGTAAAGTTACTACAGAAAGGGTTTGAGTTCCTGTTCATTTGCGGAATGAGTGCCATGAATGTATCTGAATATTATGATACGTGACTCTGAGAGAAAAATATAGTTATTTCAGTGTTGACAGTATTAAAGCAAAATCAAGCCAGTTACTCAGGAGGAGCCCAATTCTTTCTCTAAGTTCGGCCAGGGAGCATTTTCCTTTTATCAAAAAATGACCCTATAGAGTATAAGGTGTAATGTGAAGTCTTAAAGCTGTATCTTTCAAAATCTCTTGAGTAGTCGAATGATTTCATGCCAGATAGTAAGCATAGTCAAAACAATTTCAGTGGAAAGAAAAAGCAATGAGTTCAGGGATACCATCCTTCTGGCTTGATTAATCCAAAACCCTATTTTGGATTGTTCAGGAATGGAGATCTGCATAGGCTTTTCTCAGACATCAATAACTGTCATTTCTTTAACTAAGAGTCTGATAACTGTCAAGGAGGTAGTGAAACCAAGTTTATGCTCCCTGTTCTTCCAGTCAAATGCCTGGCATACATCACTTGTGTGGTGTCAGCAGAGTTTGGACCCATGTGTCTTTGTCATTTGAGAAACCTGGGACAGTGATGACTGTTTGAGATGGAAAGTCTAATGAGGGCCACTTACTGTGTCTCTGGGCCTGGAGTGACTCATTAGATAATGACGAACGATAATTATAGGTTAAGTGAAGTGAAGTCACTCAGTCTTTGTGACCCCATGGACTGTAGCCTACCAGGCTCCTCTGTCCATGGGATTTTTCAGGCAAGAATACTAGAGTGGGTTGCCATTTCCTTTTCCAATTATAGGTTAAGGATAATAATAGATGATTATATACATATGCATATGTACACACACATATACATGTATTTAGAATTTGTCGGATAAATCCGGTGTCTTAAATCAGTGGGGAATGATCGTTTAATAGATGGGCTTGAGGCAATTTGCTATCAGTTTTGTTAGAAATAAAGTTAGATCTCTGTCTTACAAGAGGTACAAAATACGGATGGATTAAAAATTCAGGTACTAAAACCATAAAGGTTTAGAAAAAATTATAAGATATTTTTATAATCTTTTAAAGAGGGAGCACTCTTAAAGCAAGTGTAAAATCCAGATACCAAAAAAGAAAAATTTGAAATATTTGTGCAAAAACAAGAAGAAACAATGAAACAAACTTAGGTAAGGCACATTTAGTAACACATTTTAATTTGCAGTAACATTTAAAACTCATTGTAAATAAAGTTAAAAGTGAAATAACAAACATGGAAGATGTATTTTAGACATACAACAGACAAAAGAAATATCTGTGAACTGTGATTTTCATATGATGAAACTTTAACATTACATACATGGTGATCTAGCAAATAAAATCTGAATTTCATATACAAATTGCACCTAAAAATATACCAGAGATAAAAACAAACATGTATATTCAAAGGATGTTTGCTGAAATATTATCCTTTTTTTATTTTTTTTTCGGTTTTGTCATTTATTCTTATAGCAAATTTCCAGGAAAATTCCACCAGTCCAACTCAAGAGCAGTGGTTAAACAATGATGATTTAATAACTCATGATACAGGAGCTATAAAAATTGTGTTTTCAAAGACTAATGACATAGGAAAATTCATGCCATACAGTAAACTGAAAAGGCAGGGTACAAAATTATATAATACAGGTATTTTCCCAAAACAAAAATGTGATATATTTTTATACACACAGCATATGCAGAGAGATGTAAATATATAGATCATAAACACAAAATAATATTTGAGTCATATAGGATCTCTACTCTTTAAATATAATAAAAGAATTAAAAATTTTCAATGATCGGTATATATCAATAGTACAGTTTGAAAAATATTTAAGCAAAACTTTAGCACAGTTAATTTACATATAGTAAATAAACTTATAATATTTTCCAGTGAGAGAAAAGCATAAAATTGTTGTTTATGGAAATTCTGACCTAAAATGCAGTTTAAAACTTTTCAGGCTCTTAATTGAAATGCAGTTGCAGCATTGAATAAAATAAAGGTTTGAACTGGAATTTCATGACATGATTTATAAGATATACTGTCTTCATTGGAGGATTATGAAGTGTCAGTATACAGACAGCCACCTAGAATATGTTAGGTGCTCAATACTTTAGTTCCTTGTCCTCCTCCTGCTTTTTCTCTAAACATAGAGACCAAATGTAAAAGCAGTTATTTATTGTTTCTTTCCTATCACTTTCAAGGTATTTAAAGTTCCCCTACAGAAAACCCGGAGAAGGCAGTGGCACCCCACTCCAGTACTCTTGCCTGGAAAATCCCATGGATGGAGGAGCCTGGTGGGCTGCAGTCCACGGGGTCGCTAAGAGTCGGACACGACTGAGCGACTTCACTTTCACTTTTCACTTTCATGCATTGGAGAAGGAAATGGCAACCCACTCCAGTGTTCCTGCCTGGAGAATCCCAGGGACGGGGAGCCTGGTGGGCTGCCGTCTATGGGGTCACACAGAGTCGGACACGACTGAAGTGACTTAGCAGCAGCAGCAGCTACAGAAAACCGGTGCACTTTCCTTGGTGATGAGAGCAGGGTGAGACAGCTGGAGACTAACTCACTCCTGAGCCCGTTCTCTTTTCCAGGATGAAGTTCCGTGTGTTCGGTTCATTGGTTGTTGGCAGCTGAGCATGCTGTGATTGGATATACCCTTGCCTAAGTCTGGTTTAGATACTTCACCCCTTGAAATTTAATCAGATCGGCAGTGGTAAATCAGCAGGTATAATCCAGCTTCAACACCTTAAAGCTTGGGCCAGTTATCCTAGTTATCTTGTGTTCTATCAATAACAACCACCCCAGACTCTGGAAGCTTACACACATGGAGAATAGGTGCATCAGTTGCCTCTCTTCTAATCAACTTCTTTAAATCCCTAAGAATCCTTCTGAAATCCAGTGACTACAGGTATAAACAATGCCCTGGCTAGCCTTGAATAAGGTTGAAGCATCATAAGAATTTGTGCTTTGAAATCTGGCCACATGCTTGTCCAGGGACTGTTGATTTGAATGTGAATTTGGATGTGCCTATGAGGCTGGACCTAGCATTTGATTCCTGACCCTTGGGAAGATTTAAAGACTTGCAGCTCTTGTTCACTTCCTCCCCACTCCTATTGCCTCCATTGCCAGAAAAGCATGGTGATTCTCTAGAGCAGAGTTAACAGCCAAGGTATGGATTTAGTGCCTTGCCTTGTATGTGGCAAACCCAGTTGCCACTCCGTACCATACCCTTACCTGCATCCCGTTTCTAGGAGTGAACCCACCTGACTCCTCTGCCAGCCCTCCTATAGAAACCAAGACCTTCCCAGAGAGTGTATAATGTGCTCTGTGCATCCCACCCTCCCTGCAGCCTCCGCATTTTCTAAGTTTCTAAAAACACATTTTTCTACCTCAGGGTGGTTTGTGACAAATTGTATGTTTGCAGGTTTGTAGTCTAAAGAGTCTAAAGATTTCTTGGAGGGCATGTTTAGGGCTGGTGAAAGCTATACTTACTATGCTAACTTGCTAACTGAAACTTAGAGCTCTACCTTTATAACCAAAAAAAAAAAAAGAAAAATCACTGACTTTTCTTGATATTAAATAGTCAGAATTTGAAGTAATATGCATTCTTCTTTTTGTACTGGACAATTTGATTACACATGTGAGCCGTTCACAAAGAAAGTTATACTTGAATCTGTAAATGCAATGTTTTGTAGCTGTTGAAATAAGATAATCATGCTTTGTGCATGGTTTTCTTTCTTTCTTTTTTTTTTTTTGGTTGCTTTTTGTTTAATTCTTTGTGGTACAACCTGTAGTTACAGTTAAATGATGTAAATCTGTCCATTTGCAGACAGATACAGATTTTCTAACTCCTGTAACTTCTTAGCGTTATGCAGAAACTGGTCTCCACCCATTATTCCTCAACCCCCAAAATGGCACCCCCAATTTCCCAGTAGGTCAGGCTCACAACTTAGGGGTCATTTCTGCTTGTCTCTTTCTCTCACACTTCACACCCAATTCACAACCAATTAGCTGGATGAATCTAGAACTTCTTACTACCTCTTCCCACCTTAATTGCTCTCATCTGCCACTTTGACCCGAATTACTACAGTAACCTCATATCTGATCTTTATGCACCTTTGCACATTATACTCATTAGCCAGATTGACCTTTTCAAACCACAGTCAAATCATGTAACTGCTTCTACTTGTACCTTCTAGTGGCTGCTGACCTCACGCAGTGTCAGTTCCCCAGGTTCTTACTGTGACCGATAATACCCTTGATCGTCGGGTCTCCCGTTACCTTCTGGCCTCCTTTCCTTCCACTCTGCCAGCTCAGGCTGCTCCAGACATGGGGATCTCCTTGCCTTTCCTGGGGCGCCTCAAGGTTCTCATGCCAACTGCACATCTTGGGAGACTCTGCTAGAATAATGTACATGTCTTGAGTATTAGGAGGTTGTGTGATTTAAGTTAGTTCGTAGACTACCTTCTAATGCTCTGGGGAAATTGTTCCCTTCAGGTCTGTTTTTATGGAATCTAGTCCCCTAAGATTGGCTTTAAAAGGGTTCCATGGTTCAGTCTGTTTGGAAAACACTGCTCATTATCCTTTGCCCTGGAAATTTTGCCACAGATACTGGCATATTAGAGACACAGTCTTTCAGTAAAGAACATTTTATCTTGCTAAGCTAGGATATCTCAATTCTTTCTGATCTAAGGATGCTATTCCACATTTTCTACATAAACGTTCTACTGAACTAGCATTCTGTGGACGTGGTTCAGGAAATAGAGCTGTATGCAAATATGGACCATCGACTGGCTTTAAATCGGAGAGCAACAGCCCTGTGGCAGGGAGCCGGCCGGGACGTGAAAGGGGGAAACCAGGAGAGAGGCTACTGCAGAATCAGAATGGAAGAGGGCGCGGTCTACAACCAAAGGTCGCATAATGGCCGTGAGGGACGAAAATATTTGTGTGTAATTGATCTCATTACTGAGTGGCCTCTTATGAGAGTAACTAAGGTGGCCCGGGAATCAGGGCTTCGTGGTACTTTATTTTTTGTGCAGTTTAAGCGGTAGAGCTGGACTTCATTTTCAAGCCAGCATGGTTCCTTAAATAGCTGAGCGTCTGTCATTGTTTAAGGCATGCCTGATGTCCTGCTGTATTTACATTCGTGTTAAAATTCAAGATACTTCAGCCTCTCGTAACTTACTCTTGCCAAGTATGCACTGATTTTTTTAAACTATTTTTTCATTTTAATATTTTAAATTTTTAAAAATTAAAGTATAGTTGGTTTAGAGTGTTAGTTTAAGGTGTACATCAAAGCAATTCAGTTATACATATGTACACACACACACACACACACATATACATATTCCTTTTTATATTCTTTACCCATATAGGTTATTACAAAATACTAAGTATAGTCCCCTTTGCTATACAGTAGGTCCTGTTGTTTCTCTCTTTTATTTACAGTAATATGTATATGTTACTCCCAAACTCTTAATTGATCCCTCGCCACCCATTTTTCTCCTTTGGCAACCATAAATTTATTTTCTATGTCTGTGAGTCATAAACTATAATGAAAAAACAGGTATGTATGTACCCCAATGTTCAGAGCAAAATTATTCACAGTAGCCAAGGCATGGAAGCAGCCTAAATGTCTGTTGACCAATGAATGGATAAAGAAGATGTGGTACGTATATACAATGGAATATTACTCCACCATGAAAAGAATGAAATAGTGCCATTTGCAGCATCATGGATGGACCTAGAGATTATCAAACTACGTGAAGTAAGCCAGACAAAGATAAGTATCACGTGATATCACCTATATGTGGAATCTAAAAAATGGTAAAAAAGAAACTTCTTTACAAAACAGACTCACAGACAGAAAACTATGGTTATTTTTGAACTATGATAATATACCAATGCTTATTACTAAGCTTCTCCTGTCTTTCCCTGATGTGTGTGTGTGTGTGTATAAGGGTGTACAGTTGATGCTTGAACACTAGCAGGCCTCCAGGTGAGGCCTGCTTCACACCGTCAGAAATCTGTGTGTAACTTTGCAGTTGGCTCTCTGTGTCTGTGGTTCCACATCCACAGTTTCAACAACTGTGGGCCTTGTAGGACTGTAGCATGTGTTTATTGAGAAAACAATCTGCAGTTAAGTGGACCCTTGCAGTTAAAACCACATTGCTCAAGGGCCAGCAATGTTTTCATCTTCTCGGACTGCTGGAACAAATGACCACAACCCAAGGGGCTAAAAACAACCAAAATGTCTTCTTTCCCAGTTCTGGAGGCTCCAAGTCTGAGATCAAGGTGTCAGCAGGGCTGTGCCCCTTTTGAGACTCTGGGTGGGGTCCTCACTCACCTCTCTCAAGCTTCTGATCGCGGCATCAAGCCTGGGTGTTCCTTGGCATGTCAGTGCATCCTTCCAGTGTCTCCTCTGTCCTCACATGCGTGCTCCCAGTGTGTGTCTGTGTCTGGGTTTTGATTTCCTTCTTTTCATAAGAACATTAATCCTGATGAATTAAGGATCTAGTGTCCTCTGTTATGACCTCATCTGAACTAATTACATCAGCAGTGACCTCATTTCAAACAAGGTCAGGTCACATTCTGAAGTTCTAGGGATCAGGACTTCAATATCTTTTTTGGGGACACATCTCAACCTCTAACTGTGTGCATGTGATATGCCGACATATATGCAAAGAAATTAGTCTTCCCAGTTTTTCCAGTAGTATTTCTCTGACACCCGCTTCCTTGAAACTACCTTTAGCCTTTCTGTACAAATGATGGACAAAACCGGATCTGCTGAGGCAGTAGAATCTGTCATGGCCGCTCTTCAACCTCCAAACCAATTATATGGCCACCTAGGTCTTTTCATTAGTAACACGTTGTCTCACACTGGAGTTTGTAATGCACCACTAATTTTAGATTCTGATGAATGTGCTCCTGGTCTGGCATTTCTTTAGGTTTTATACTTCATTTCCCCTCTCCTTGTTCTGATCTACATATTTTATTTTTTTTTAGATTCTTTCACTAAGCTATTTGGAGCTAATTTTATGACTTTTTTGATGGTGGAAGTCTAGGCAGGATGGCCTTTCTGAAAACCAAGCTGTACTGATTTCTCTGGGGTTCATAAATATTAATAATGTTACTATGCTGCTGTGTGCTAAGACATTGTTGTGGAGATTGTACGAGAAAGCCATTTTATAATTTCACGCAGGCCTAAAAGAGTGGGAAAATGGGGCAATGCCATTTGGGGGAGCATTATATCTAAATGTTAATACCATGCACTGCTTCCTTACAATAAGAATTTCTCTTCTTTGATGCTAATATTGCCACTCATGTGAGAGTGTTTTCTCTTTCAATTTGCACTTTATACCTCATAGCTATTCTGTTCTTTTATAAGATAGTTAGAAAAGAAAAGAAAAGAACTAGTATTTTGGATTAAAGACTTGGCATTGAGTAGGGCAGAGTCATTACTCAGCTTCCCTCAATCTTTTGATGAAAATTCCAATTCAGAACATAAAGACTTGGACATTGACTTTCTAAGAGACTCTCTGTGACCAGCTTATCCTTCTAAAGAAATGGATGGAACCTTCTTAGTAGCATCTCATAAAATATTTAGCTAGCTATAAATGTTTAAGGCTGTTGCAGCTGAAATCACTTACCATGTGGGGGAAAAATGAGATTCTTCCTTGTTAAGTGTTTTGTTTTCTCTCCTCTCTCTTCTTTTATATATTAGGCGCTGCAAACTCACTTAACTAACTGAGCCATCAAGGTGTTCAGATGGGCAGACCAAACCCACACACAGGACTGAAGGGAGAAGTGAGGGAAGTACTTGAAGTGCTTTCATTTTATGAAAAGTAGCTGCCTTAAGGTTACTTTTGATTTTTATGTATTTTAGTTTGGCATGCCAATTTCATCAGTAACAGACAGTTATCCTGCTTTGACTTTCTAAAGGGTTTTATCAAGTAAGACTTCCGGAGTCTTATGTCACAAGTCATTGGAGAGATATCTTGGTTGATACTCAGGCCAGAACTGAAAGGAAAATTTCAGTGATGTTTGCTGTAATTCTTACAGTTTTTAAATAGGTGGGGAAAAAAGGCAAGAAAGAAAAGACAATGCTTAAACAAACTGCCAGGGACCTTTCTCATTGTGGACAAAAATTCCTATGGTGGCCAATTAGCCAATAACTGTTCTTTCTCCATGAGGGTGATGCGGGTCTACATGAGAGGGAGGGAGAGAGAAAGGAAAGAAAAACGGTGGGTGAACATTACTCTGAGTGAGATGGGGAGTATGTGAGCAATAATGTAAATTAAAACAACGCTGCAGCTGTTATGGGAGGAATGGTCAGTAGGGGGACACACACAGAAACAGGGGTACCTGCAGGCAGCTGTGATATAAGTTCATTTGTCTGATATTGACCTGGCCTCCAGCGATGGCCGTGGGGGGATTGAAAAGTGGTCAGGTTTCAACTGATGACAAATGTGAGAAAAAAATCTTCAAGGATGACTTCAAGGATTTTGGCTTGTCTACCTGCAGGAGTAGACTTCCCTTCTGTGTAGACATGGGAAGGCTGGAGGACGGTCAGGTTTGGAGGAATTTCCTTCTCTTTTCTTTGCCTGCTCTTGGCCGACTGTGGATGGCATCATGGACTCAGTGGACGTGAGTCTGAGCAAACTCCAGGAGATGGTGAAGGACAGGGAAGCCTGGTGGGCTGCAGTCCGTGGGGTTGCAAAGAATCGGACACAACTGATGAACAACAGCGAACTACTATTTTATTTGCTCTTTCTAGAACATACTAGGCATGTCCCATGTCAGGGCCTTTGTATTTTGTCTTCCTTCGGCCTGGAAAGTTCTTGACTCAGACATCCACTTGGTTCCTTTCTCAATTCCATCAGAACTCTGTTCAGAGTTCACTTTTCTGAAGAACACATACTGACCATGCTTTAAACCCCTGAGCTTAAAACCATTTTCTGCTGCCACTTTCTGCTTGTACTTACTGTCTGCCCTACTTGCCTCTGAACAAACATGCAGCGTTCTTCTCTATATGCACAAGTCATGTATCCTTCTTGCTTAGTATTTTCTAGATGCCTCTACTAGACTGTCAGAGTTTTTTGTCTATTTTTTTGTTATTCTCAAACACCCAGAAGATTGAGTAGCACTGAATGGATACATTTTGTGTGTGTGTGTGTGTGTGTGCGCGCGCACAGCCAGAAATGAGAAATGAGACATCAACAGTGTAAATCATAAAGAGAAAGAGGGATTCATTTGAATACATAAAATGTTATTACTCTTTTTAAATGAAAGGAGTCAGTAAAGCAGCTGAGAAGACAGCTACCAGATAGGAGAAATGTGGAGTATATTTAGCCTCCAAAGAATTACTATCCAGAATAAATTAGGAATTTGTAATAAAGTGTAACATAGTAGCAAAGTGCAGAAATGATTACATCTGACATTGTTCAGGAGATGTATTCCACTGGCTAATAGACATGGAAAGTTCAATATTTATAATCAGGAAGAGGAAGAAAAAACCTTACTGAGATGATAATTTTGACACAAAGGGAGAAGCAATGCTGCTTTGCGAGTATGCATTCATTTTGGAGAGAATTTAGCATTAGCTATAAAATTTGAAGATACACATGTTTACAGATTTGCAGTATAGATATAGTAGAGAAATTCTTGAATATGTACACCAGGAAACATGTACAAGGATGTTCATAGAATGATTGTAGGAAAAAAAAAACACCCTGGAAAAAACAAATGTGCATGTGATCATGTGGTAAAACTTTAGAGAATATCAGAATGACTAAAACACTCCAGGAGAAATTATTTTTTAATAAATATATTCTATTGTAAACAAATTATAAGGTAAATATAGTAGAACTAAAGGGGCCTATGGTTTGAACATGTTGGAAATTTTGCTTTAAAACTCCAGCAGACGCTTTGTAAACTGACAACACACAAAACTATAGATTTTTATCTTCCCAGAATAATAAAATTGTTACCAAAAGCACTGGGAACTATTCTTGACATGATTTCTAAACTTTAAGCTTTCGTAGGAACATTGTAGTATTATAAAATTGATGCTTTGCCTTGGAAGGCGGCTTTGTTTCACAGCTCCGTCAAAGGCAAGAAGACTGCTATGTACATAGCCTTCAACTCTTACGGCTTTACGGTGTGAACATGCGAATTAAATAGAGGAGACAGAGTGTAGTTTATGAATTGTTAAGGGATCTTTCCGAGATTCCTTTAAGCTTTGGGTATTTCATATTAGCCAATGCCAGGTTTGTGTTGGTGGGTCTGACTCCAGATAGAAGGGCCAGGTATTCACGTGTGGAATAACACACCTGTGCAGGTACAGTGAGTCCCCTCCAGACGAATCTTTAGGTTGTGAACTTTCAAAGATGCCAGCGGGCACCTTTATGCAAGCTGTTGTACCACAACTGTACTTTTCAAGGTACTGTAAGATTTCACATGGTTTTTGAAAAAATTTTTTTGTTTGTATTTTTATGTGTTATGTGTGTGAAAAGTATTATAAACCTATTTCAGTGCAGTACAGTATAACCAGCTGTGTTGGGTACCTAGAATAGCTTTGTTGGACTTAACAAATGGACTTATGAATGTGCTTTTGGAATGGGACTTGTTCGTATATAGCGGACTTACTGTATTTTCAAAAGCTGTTTAATGCCATTGGTATTGAGTCTCTGCCCAGAGCTCCATCCCAGACGTGAAGAATGTGCGGCCAGCCCTGTGTTCCTTGATCCTATTCTAGAATGGGGAGCAGATCCTCCGCCTACAGTCTGATGTCTGTGGGGAGAGACAGGGAACAATTAGATGTCTTTTCTTTGTGAAACACCGTGGCTGTCACGTTCCTATACATTTTGTGGATTTGATTTCTTCCACTAAAGTATCTTGACCACCTCTTCTTTTTTATTTTTTTTATTTTTATTTAATTAATTAATTTATTTTTTTGACCACCTCTTCTTAATCGTTTGATTTTTCCTGGTTTCACTCTCTGCTCCAGTGTAGTGGATCAGAATGGCCTAGCCCGGCTCTGCACCCAGCCACATCGGGGAGAGGGTTACTTTGTTCCCGTCAGCTCAGCTTCCTGGGGGGTTTATCTTCCTTGCTGTTGTCCCCAGAGGTGGGCTTACCATGACGTTAATCAAGTTTATGCTTCAGGGCCCCTCACTTAAAGGGACCCCTTCCAAGCCGATGAATTGTGAATATTGCATCTGGTGGTCCTCATAGTGTATTGTGTTAACCTAAACTCACACACATCAGAATGGGGGTCCTTTATTATTATTCCACACTGTGAATATCTACAGCACCCTTTTTTTGGTATTTTCCTTGGCCTTTCTTTTGTAAAACAAAAGATGAGACTGAAAATGCCTCAACTGAGGTGCTTTTCTTCATTGAGTAGTGGTGTAAACCAGGCTCCTTTTCTGGCCCTGATGACTCCATGCTTGTCAGACATTCTTCGAAATTTTCTAAGTTCTTAAAAAAATGGAAACGACACAAAACATTATCTGAAAGGTAAATTTGAGATTTTACAGTCATACTGAAAAGGGACAGATTATTATATAACTAACTTGAGGTTTTTGAAGAATTGAAACTTGTTATTGCAGTTATTATTTGTCAGACTTTTCCAAAAATTAGGGAAGAAATGATGAAGGTAAAGAAGACTATCTGCAAGTAGTTTATTTTTAAGGGAAAGACAAGCTAAGTGTAGGATTTTATGTGCTGACTATTAGAGATGTCCAGAAGCTTCTGGGCAGCAGGCTTTTGAGCAAGGCTGGGAGGATGAATAGACAAATGGGTATTTTTTTACCTCTAATACTGGGAACAGTCTGAGCCAGAATCTTTGATTTGGGGAAACTTGATGAAATCAAAGTGCTTTAAATACTTAACGTGCTGAAGGGCAGGATGTTGGAGGGATGGTGGCAGAGTATGAAATTTGGTAGTTCAGATGTGGGTGATGTGATTTGCAAATATAATTACAAAGCTATAGAAACCATTATATTGGTCAAGTTTTGGTAATAGTTGGCCTTAAAGGACACATTCTTCTATTTCCTAAGCTGAGCCGATGCTGATACCATTGACATTTAGAACAGACCGATTTACCCAAAAATGTGATGTTATTTAACATGATGGAAGTGTCACAGTCTTGAATATAAGACAAATCCGGGCTGGAATCCTGACTGTTGTTTACCAGTTGAGATCCTGTACAGAATCGATCTACTGAGCTTCCACTTCTTGATATTTATCAGTTGAGACTTTGTGGTTAAATCTCATGCCTCTTGTGGGCATGAGTGAACTCATATATTTACTTAGCATATAGCAGGTTATTAATGAATGATATTTTTATTATTATTACTGCTGCTACTACTACCAGATAAAGGAAAGAAATGAAAAGGAGAGAGAGGATATTCAACATGCTGGGAGCTGGAGATTATTTGAAGGGTACATTTCCGTCAGCTGATGTTGCATCAGGAAGTTACAGCAGGTAGCCAGAGTGAAAATCTGACCACAGAAGGACACTTTGTGCTGGTTCTCAGGACAGTAACCATTTTAGTTGAAATGTTATGTTCTCTGAGCTTTGACACATCAGTGTAAAGTCGGTTAAATCGTACAGGGGATTTTTTTCTCAACTAACTCTTGTTAGTTGGTTCAGTAGCTGAGTGTGTGGGAGGAAAAGAGAAGAAGGGAAAATGCTTTCTTTAAAAATTTTTATTGGCTTGGGGAGAACAGAAACAGCCCAAGGATAATGTTTAAATGCATGCCCACCAATGAGAACCAATCAGTGCAACCCTTCATGGAAAAAAAAAAAAAAAAAGCTAAAGCCTGGACATACCTGCTATGTATTTGCTTTTTGTTGAGAATGTGTGAGCAACCTCATTTTCTTCATTAAGTTTATTGCAATGAATGAATGAGATGGAATTAGTCAAGCAGACCAAAGAGTTCAAAATTGGGAGTATTCGTTCATTTAGTTCTTACTTAGTGTCTGCCATTTGCAGGACACTGCTCAATGCTGAGAGTGATGCAAAGTGTGGAATAGTTAGATCTTCCCCCTCCAGGTGGTTGTTACAGAGGCTTCTCTTGTACTGCAAGTAGGATTGATGACATGAGAGAAGGGTGGTCACGGTGGATTTCATTCAAGAACGACCTGGGTCTGTGTCCCTGCTCTTGTTGGATGAGTGACGGACGACCGCCCAGTCTCAGAAGGAGTGCCACATTTGAAGAGGCATACTTTTCCAGTTACTTAATTAGTTCAAACAAGAGTGTCTGTCTCCCCCCACGAACCAGTATTTCCTGACGGTACCTGGTCTGTGTAAGCACAGTCTTCTTGCCTATCTTTTCCACTGTGTTTTTTCTCTGAAGTTTAGGCATTTCTGCCAATAGTCACAGAAATATTTTTCTCATTGCTTCATTTTTTTTTTGTTTTTTGTGATGATCTTGGCCATACTGATTACCTTTATCACAGGTTCCATTTCACAAGCTGTAAACTGGATATTATAGGCCTCATTGAAAAATCTAGTTATTTTGCTTGAGAGAAACCAAGAAATATAAACTTGTACTCTTGATATGCAGTTGTCTGGATCTTTAGGGTTCAAATATGTCCCAGGCTTATCAACTGCTGGTGTATAGTTACTATGCTGATTGCAGATCAATTCCTTTGCTTAAAGATGAATGCCTTTGGTGGGTCATCAAGACAAAGATCACCTAGTGTTTTCTTGTTGAATTTTATTGTCCTGACTTTAATGTCATGTCCCAACAATACATTGCAAGGTCAACTTTCACTTTACTGTTCTTTGCAAAGCCTCATAAAAAATAGGCTACCCTTATACCATATGTAACACTTTTGGAAGAAATTGCTTTCCTTACTATGCTGATCCATTCTTTTTTAACACCCTTTTCATACTAAAAATGTTGCTCACAGATACTCTTGTTTTCCAGACTTTGTAATAATATTTATTTTAAAGCACATTCTTTAATGGAGTGCAGTTGGTTTCTGGTATTGTCTTAGTTTCAGGGGTACAGTAAAGTGAATCAATGATACATATATCCACTCTTTTTTTAGATTCTTTTCCCATGTAGGTCATGACAGAGTATTGAGTAGAGTTTTCTGCCCTATATAGTAGGTTCTTATAAGTCACCTATCTTATATATGGTTTAGTAGCTTAGTCGCATCTGACTCTTGTGACCCCATTGACTGAAGCCCACCAGGCTCCTCTGTCCATAGGATTTTCCAGGCAAGAATACTGGAGTGGGTTGCCATTTCCTTCTCCAATCATATATATAGTAATGTGTATATGTCAATTCCTGTCTCCCAATTTATCCCTCCCCCTACCTTCCTTCCCCCTACCCCCCAATTAATCATAACTTTGTTTTCTTCATCTGTGACTCTAACAACTATTTTTATGGTTCAGATACACACACTATTATGTGCCAGGTACTATTATAAACACTTTTTTTTTTTTTTACCATTAACTCATTTAATTCTCGGAACAACTCTGAGTACTGTTAATTGTACCCATTTCATAGAAGAGGACATTGAGGAGTAGGGAAGTTAAGTCTCTTGGTTAGGTCACATAGTAGGTGTGGAGCCAGTGTTTGAACCCGTCCATGTACTTCCGCTCTGCAATCTGTACCTTTAACAATTTCATATATTGTCTCCATAGGTTAGCTTCCAGTTCCTTCTTCTGAATTTGGAATGCACCTAACCATACAAGCCAACAGACATTTTTATTTTATAACTTGTAATATTGTAGCTGACCTTGAGCAGTGACAGTTTTCGCCCAAGACCTAGATCCTGGAAGCAGCAGATCATATGAAACGGAAACAGAATAAAGGCTCTTTTGTACTGAGCAGGACTAGCCCAAGGCAAACTTGTGCAATAGGTGAAGTGTATCTTTGGCATCTTTTCACCTTTCTGTCTCGCATTTGGGCACTCCTCTTTTTCACTTTTATGCTATTTTTGGCTCCATTTTCAGAACCTCTTGCTTGTCCAGTCCCTGAGAGAATCCCAACTTTCAGTTATTCTCACCTCAAGTAATGTTAAAATGAAGTGCATCTGTCCTCCTCCTGACCCTGTAATTCCTCTTCTCAGAATCCATCCTAAAGCAATACTCTGAAATGCAAAGATTTTCACATAAAGATGTTAATCACAGCTTTCTCTTCAATAGTATAAAAGTTGGAAACTGCCTAAATATGCAAGATTGAATGAATGGTTAAGTAAGTTATGCTAAATGCATGCTCCGTGGCATTATGCAACCTTTAAAACTATATTTATGAAGACTCTTAATGACAGGGGAAAATGCATAAGTTCAAATGCTAAGGAGAGAATTCAAGATAAAAGCAGTGATATCAACCCTGGAAAAATGCATATAAACATGAGAAAGAAACACATAAAATATTAAAGGTATGTAGACTGGGATGCGGGGATTCTAAAGTGATTATAGTTTCTTCTGTTTTCTAAAGTATTGGTTTTATAATCCAGAAAATATGTAGATGCTCAATTAAAATTTTTGGTTCATAATAAATTGCCTGATTTATTCTTAGTCCTTTTAGTGTGTTCTCGTTTTCAAAAATGATACTTGCCAATCCCAGTATATCTTTAGTTAGTCAGATACCAGGCGGTACAAGAAAATGAAGCAAAAGATTGAGGAAGTATAGAGGGTGGTCATTTGAAGCAGAGCATCTGCAGTTCTTAAAGACAGTCCACTAAGTTCTTGCTTTACACAACTTTTATCCTTTAAAATTTTTCTTAATTTGAACTTTCTTTTTACAAGCTCTTGTGTTTTTCACAGTGAAAGCAAGGAATCTGGTGCTGGAAAAAGGAGAAAAGATTTAGGGCAGGGATAAGTGTAGACAATATATATCTGCATGCATGGTGGGGATTATAATTAGATATCTGATGTAGTTTAATCCTGGTAAATTAGGGATTGCTTATACTATTTAGTGGGCTTCCCAGGTGGCTCAGCGGTAAAGAATCCGCCTGCCAATACAGAAGACATGGGTTTGATTCCTGGGTCCAGAAGATGCTCTGGAGGGGGAAATGGCCACCCACTCCAGTATTCTTGCCTGAGAAATCCCATGGACATAGGAGCCTGGTGGGCTATAGTCCGTGGGGTCCCGAAAGAGTTGGACGCAACTTAGTGACTAAACAACCATATACTCTTTTGCAAGAAACATTTCTTAATCTTTATGTTTTTGGAGACCAGGCCAGCAGTTACCTGAATTTCATGCCTTGCATAATGCATAAACATCACATAAATGTGGTTTCAGTGGGATTACTCCCAGGGACACGTGGCTTCTCTGCTTCACTTCCACCCCTCTCTTTCTGGAAGATGGGATGGATGACTGCCTTCTGTCACTACTATCTTCCACCAGGAGAAGCTGTTTTCTTTCCTGAAAGACAATTTGCATCCAGAGAGTACAAGAGGAACCTGGGTACTTTGATTTCCAATAGAGCTCCCCAGAGCATGACATTCCATCTCATGAACATCACGCGATTACAGGAAAAGGAGAAAGCATGTAATTAGTAGGGGTGGGGAGCCATTTTTCTAATCCAGTCCCCAGTGTCTCCTGGATTAACCTCGTATGAATTTTTTCCACACAGGGCTATGCTAGCAGAGAGAGCTCTGTGGAAAGCAAGAAGCCCGTGCTGTCAATGGAAATGTGATTATTTTCTATTACTGGGTACCACACATACATGGGAGTGTTTTCACAGTACAAACATGCACATGCAGCCTTGAATGTCAATCTTATATCAACCGCTGTTATGTATACCCACACTTTTCTGTCCAGGATAGTGAAGTGTAAAGGAGAGGTGAAATATAAGAAGTAAATGATGAGAAAATAAATGATAAACCTCGAGTGCATTTAAAAGTGCACGTAAGCCCCAGTGTTCATTGCAGCACTATTTACAGTAACCAGGACATGGAAGCAACCTAGATGTCCATCACCAAAGGACTGGATAAAGAGCATGTGGTATGTATATACAATGAAATCGAATATTACTCAGCCTCATAGAGGAACGAGACTGGATCATTTGTAGAGACATGGAGTCTGTCATACAGAATGAAGTAAGTCATAAAGAGAAAAACAAAGATTGTATATTAATGCACATGTATGGAATCTAGAAAGATCGTAGAGATGAACCTGTTTACAGGGCAGAATAGAGACGCAGATGTAGAGAATGAACATACAGACACAGGGAAGGGGGAAGATGGGATGAATTGGAAGAGTAGGATGAGCAGATATACACGACCGTGTGTAAACAGATGGCCAGTGGGAACCTGAATACTACAGGGAGCTCAGCTCAGTTCTCTGTGATGACCCGAGATAGATGGGATGAGGAGGGGAGCAGGGTGGGGGAGGCTCAAGAGAGAGGGGAAGCTAACACAACTTTGTGAAGCAATCATCCTCCAGTAAAAAATGAAAAGCAAAGAAAAAAGTAGACATGATTAGTGGAGAGAGCTAAGATCCTGCGAATGCTGAGGGTGTCCTCACCCATAAGTAAACTCAGGAATAGTGTTTTATTAAGACTGAGCTGTTGTATAGATCAGGTCTTGTTACAGCAAACCACAGGGGACTCTCTCAATTTTTATGCTGAAATGAATGTTACTCTTCTAAATGAACATCGCCTAATAGTGTGTTTCTTTCCTTGGTCATGCAGTGATATTTGCAAATGGGGATTTGACCTCTCCTAGTTTTCTTCTAGTTTAGTGGTATTTCTGTTCACTCCTTCCCTTGTACCCAAGTGCTTATGTAACTTGACAGTGTCGCTTGGGGCAGTTAGAAAATATGAACCTTGGGTCATTGGAATTTATGAGTTCTACTAGAAACTGGCATAATAATGCAGAAGTGGAATTCACGGAAGAATTATGACCTCCCAATTACTAATCAAATTATTTTCTTATAGAGGTGGAAAGGAAGGGTCATTCTCTTTTTCTTTCAATTCTCAAAGAATAGTTTACAGCAGCAGTGTTACAGGTCCTTTATGATCATGGGATAGAGAAGATTGCAAGAGAGAAGGAAATAGTATTTGTCGGTTGTTACTATAGACAAGACGTTATAGAAAGTTTCATCCTCTTTACAACACTGAGCCGGTTGGTTCTCTATCAGTGATAGGCTCGAAAAAACTGAAATGCATTAAAATTTTAAATTAAGTAATTAGCTACAAATCCCAGGTGAAGGGTTGGAGGAGATTCATTGAAGAATTTGTCACTGGGATGTTAATTAAACGGTGGTGTGAGTTGCTAGGGACTTCCCAGGTGGTGCAGTAGTAAAGAACCTTCCTATGAGAAACGTGGATTCAATCCCTGTGTCGGCAAGATGCCCTGGAGGAGGGCATGGCAAACCACTCCAGTATTCTTGCCTGGAGAATCCCTTGGGCAGAGGAGCCTGGTGGGCTACAGTCCCTAGGGTTGCAAAGAGTCGGATATGACTGTAGTGTGACATAGCACACACACTCCTGTTGAGTTACTTGAGTAAAGAGTGGGAAGGAACAGCATTGGCAAACAATCTGGGGAAGGAGGGAACTGAAATGTAGCAGAATGGCTGAATGATAGTCAGCATGGCATAAGCTGAGGGTGTGGGTAGGGGCCAGACCAGGCAGTGCTCTTCTGACCTTTCAAAGCAGTTTTGCTTTATCCTAAAAGTAATGGAAAGCCATTGAGAAACTTTAATCAAGGGCTGTATTATGACCAGATATACCTTTTCGGTACAAGATTATAGTTGTAGAGAACCAGTTGATACAGATTGGATTTGTAAGATCCCAGGCAGTGGTAAGACCCTAGGATGGAAATGTAGTATCTCAGTGCTCCTTTTTACTTTATCGACAAGCCACTTTTAAAAGTAGATTTAGTATATTTTTTATAAGCTTTGTGGATTTTCATGGACTGTTGGAAAGCATTTGTTAATGATGGTTAAAGAGAATTGGCAACATGATCTTTCACTGTAAAATCAGTCCTTGTAAAACAAAAGCAACAATAGCAAACCTCCCTAGAGGTGAGGAAATACGTCACTTATCCCCCAGATATGTACTCAGCTATTCTGCACTTAAACCTTTGGTCTCAATTGTAAGGTTATAGAAAGTTAGAGACATGCTTGCAGGACGGTCAAGAGAAGAGCCTGGGGGAGTTTTGAGATTTAATTACTTCTTTTGAAAAAAGTAAACTTTAGTCAATTAAGGAGTCATGCTTTGTCTTCTGTTATTAGATTAACTGAATCATGCGATAAATATTAGCAGACAGTGCAGTGCTCATTTGGACAGGCATTGCCGTTTTAATTATTTATAGAGCCACATTTAGCCAAGCAATCCCTATCACAAATATAATAGAGGGAAAGAAAGACTCAAAAACTGTTCTATCACTGCTTTTCCTAGTACATCAGGACTTTTTAAAAAACGTGTTTATTCTGGTGACCTCCCAGTCTCAAGGTTTTATCCTTAGGGTTTTGTAGCAATATCAACACTTACTAGTTCTTCTCATTTATTTTAGGATCAAAATTATTAGTTTATCACACGATTCTGGTGATGTTGTTTCAAAGAGAGCTTAAAAATGAAACACATCCAATGTTGTACCTATTTTGTTTCTGCCAACTTAATGATGCTAAATTTGTAAGATGCTTTTAAGATGCTATTAACATCTGCCTTACTGTAAGTAGCAGAGGCAGCATTCCTAGGGTGAAAATAGGCAGTTGAGAGGGTTTAAAATGTCTTGAGTGATGTTGACCTGCCACTGCTGCTAATGACATCCGATTACCTGGTTCTGGAAGGTTCTGAGGATGAAGTCTTGGGGTATCACTGTGGGATGCTGTTGATGCATGGTATGCTTTCACTTTTAATCCCTGGTAAGATAGCAGACCTCGTTTTATTGTACTTTGCTTTATTGTACTTAAAGATACTAGTTTTTTTTTTTTCTTTTTAACATTTTGAAGGTTTATGACAGTCTGTGTTGAACATGTCTGTCTGCACCATTTTTGCAGCAGTGTTTGCTCACTTCATTTCTCTGTGTCATGTTTTCATGATTCTTGGATGGCTTCAGACTTTTTCATTATTATATTTGTTACGGTGATCTGTGATCTCTGATGGTACTATTGTAGTTGTGTTGAGGCACGAACTGTGCCCACGTAAGAGCAAATTCAAATTGACGTGTCTTCTGACTGTCCTACCAACTGGATCCCTCCTCCCCACATTTCTCTCCCTCTCCTGGCGCCTCCCTTTTCCCTGAAACACAACAATATTGAAATTAGGCCAATTAAAAACCCTACCATGGCCTCTAAGTATTGAAGGGAAAGGAAGAGTCACATCTCACTTTAAATCAAAAGCTAGAAATAATTAAGCTTAATGAGGAAGACATGTAGAAAGCTGAGACAGTCCAAAAGCCTGGCCTCTTCTGCCAGCTAGACAAGTTGTGAATACAAAGAAAAAATTCTTGAGGGAAATGAAAAGTGATGCTCTGAACACACAAATGACAAGAAAGCAAAACAGTGTAATTGTTGATATGGAGAAAGATGGAGTGGTATGGATAGAAGATCAACCAGCCCCGACCCTTCTGTAAACCAAAGTCTTGTCATTCAGTCACTAAGTTGTGTCTGACTCCTTGCCACCCCATGGACTGCAGCAGCCAGGCTTCCCTGTCCCCCACTATATCCTTGAGTTTGCTCAAACTCATGTGCATTGATTCGATGATGCCATCCAACCATCTCATCCTCTTTCGCCCCCTTCTACTCCTGCCCTCAAGCTTTCCCAGCATCAGGGTGTTTTCCAATGAGCTGGCTCTTCTCATCAGGTGGCCAAAGTATTGGGGTTTCAGCATCAGTCCTTCCTATGAATATTCAGGATTGATCTCCTTTAGGATTGACTAGTTTGATCTCCTTGCAGTCCAAGGGACTCTCCAGAGTCTTACCGGCACCACAGTTCAAAAGCATCAATTCTTTGACACTCAGCCTTCTTTATGGTCCAACTCTCACATCTGTACAGGACTACCGGAAAAACCATAGCTTTAACTACATGGATCTTTATTGGCAAAGTGATGTCTCTGCTTTTTAACCTAGATGCCATCTAGGTTTGTCATAGCTTTTCTTCCAAAGAGCAAGCGTCTTAATTTCATGGCTGCAGTTTCTGTCCACAGTGATTTTGGAGCCCAAGAAAATAAAGTCTGCCACTGTTTCCATTTTCCATGTGGAGTACGCTCAGTCACATCCAACTCTTTGCAACCCCATGGACCGTATAGCCCAACAAGTCCCTCTGTCCATGGAATTCTCCAGGCAAGAATACTCGTGTGGGTTGCCATTTCCTTCTCCAGGGAATGTTTCCAACCCAGGGATCGAACCCAGGTCTCCCACATTGCAGGCAGTCTCTTTACCATCTGAGCCACCAGGGAAGCCCAGGTTTGTCATAGTTTTTCTTCCAAAGAGCAAGCGTCTTTTAATTTCATGGCTGCAGTCTCCGTCCACAGTGATTTTGGAACCCAACAAAATAAGGCCTGTCGCAGTTTCCATTTTCCCCCTATGTATTTGCCATTAAGAGATGGGACCTCTGTCGCAAGCACCGAACTTGTAGGGATAAGTACAGTTGGTCATATCTATTCAGTAGGGAAAATGAAGGCACACGGTAGTTATCAAAGTTGCCATTTTAGTGCAACGTTGCCTAGAAACGGTTCTAACTATCTTTATTGAATCCCTGCTTTTGTGCGGATGTGTGGCTGGCTGACTTGATTTCCCCTTAGCCACCCACACCGGTGTTTAGGTAGAAGGCAAGGCTGCCTATGCGCCCAGCGGGCACTGCCCGTTGGTTCTGTCCCTCCTGCTATCACCTCCGCCTTGTCCTCACTACCTGCAGCCGCTTCCCCAGCTCCTGCCCTGGACAGCTTTGGACTGCTCTGGGCGTTCTGCCAACCAACGGCGAGTTATTAGCTCACTTCCTCCAGAGTCTCAGCAGGGGAGACTGACCTGCATGGCCTTATCTGAACCATAGATTTTCTTAACTGCATTGAGCCACAGCCTGGTTCTTATAAAGATGTCTATACTTGCAGTCCCAGTCTTGACATTCCAACATATAGCTTCCGGCTAATCACCTCGCATCACCCTCTAAGAAGACACTTTATAGCTGAGGCACTGGACGTGGAGAAGCTTGCTTGCAAAAGGCCATCTAGCTGGTGTTTGAGCACAAATTCAGACCCACAATCTCGTCACTCTGCTGTCTCCAATTACACTTCACTCATTCAATTCTAGCAACTCTTACTTGTCTGAATGGCTGGCCAGTGTTCAGATTTCACTCACATATTAAACTCAGAGCAAGTGAATGTTTCTTGAACCTCACTGTTTTGAGGAAGTACTTTATTGAACCTTGCCTGGGGCTTAATGAATCCTTGCTCTGCTTCCTATGGAAAGTGAAAGTGTTAGTCACTCAGTCGTGTCTGACTCTTTGTGACTCCATGGAATTCTCCAGGCAAGAATCCTGGAGTGGTTAGCCATTCCCTTCTCCAGGGATCTTTCTGACCCAGGGATCGAACCTGGGTCTCTCGTATTGCAGGCAGATTCTTTACAATCTGAGCCTCCAGGAAAGTCCCAGGAATACTGGAGTGGGTTAATTATGTATAATTAGCCAAGAGACCTGGCCATCCATTTGAAAAACTGGCCAAATACCAAGTCAGGGGCATGGGATGCCATTGCATGGCTGCAATGAGAATTCAATTTCTCCTAGGGAAATCTGCCATTCTAAGAGAGAGGTAATTCTGACTGTACTCCCACCCAAACTTAACCATCTTTAGCCTTGAAATGTGAAGAGATAATCACCATTATCTTCTCAATTCCTGATGCATTTGTTCCAAAAGAGTAATTTCAGTCGTTTGTTTGATGCGGCGGGTGTTGTCCTATTGGATGGAGGTTGTGCAAGGTGGTTTGGAAGGCCAAGAGGAGGGGGAAAAAAGACCCCTTTGGACAAAGTCAAACTCAAGGGGAAAGCTTAAATTATTTACATCACCACTTTATTTGTAAATAGCCTTCTGTTTGCATAGCTTAGGATCTAACTCCAAGCAAATGATCGTTTTTAGAGCGCAGTTTGCAAAATCCTGACTGGCATAATATCTTCATCTCCTTCCCTGTGCTCAGGTTTATGATGTTGATGAGGCCTCAGTTCTTGTCTCACATTTCATATGAAAAGCGTCAGTCTTCTGTATCATTTATTCATTACAAACGTACTGTCGACTGTCCTCGAGAAAGACAAGCATCTCTGAAGACACACTCATAAGACCCTCTTACAGTGTCTTTGTGAAACAGAGAGTCTTCCCAGGTGATGGGTGGAAACTAGGTCTCCTAACAGGAAAGGAGAAGACAGAGAAGGTAGAATTGTGCTGAAAAGAAGAGGGGAGAGGCCGCTGAAGCAACCTCGTGGGCACACCTGCTTTCCCCAGGCTGATCCTGGTGACTCAGGAGTACTAGCTGTGTTACTGATGGATACTGGCCGCCCACGTGGAGGGCTTAAAGCTACATGTGTTGGGAAGCAATAGGCAACTCCTTAAGGACAACCATGCCTCCTTCCAGACTGAGATGAAAGAAGATCAGTGTCCATTATCTTTACAGCATCTCTACCTCTGGGCCCGTCTGCATTAACTTTACAGCCTATTTTATTTCCCCTTTGCATCTATTAGAAACAAACAGAGGATTAATCAAAAATCTTATGGCTTCAAAAAGTAACAGAATGTATTACCTGTTTGGCTTGTGCCCATATCCTTAAGAGTTTCTGAAGGAAGAACTGTCATGCTTAATAGTTTTGATGAGCCCACTGAGCCTCCCTGCTTTCTTTCAGCTTGATTTGTAAATCTATTTCTGTTTCAGCATCTTTGCAGTTTCTTTAAGCAAACACTGAGGTTCCAGTGGGGCCAGGATCTCAGTAATGCATTTGCTGAGCCTTTGAAGGCAAGAGGGCCAAGCATATTCTAAAGGTGTGATCACCATTAAATATCACTGTTCTTGTGCATTTTCAGTTAGGAAGCATCATATGGATTTTTGTGGTGCTTCTTTTATGAGAAAAGCAGTGATCAAAACTATGTCTCTGGTGTGTACATATTGAGATGTTTATGACTTGGTACCATTTTCAGGCTGTCTCAATACTGGAAAACTGTTCTTTCTTTTTTTCACATACTTTCTGCCTGATTTACTAGTACTTTTTTCTTTTTAATTTTTACCAGAAAATAGTTAAAGGAGGGTGAAAGTGGCAACTTAAGCTCCTCTTTAGCAGCTCTGTTTTAGGCCGAGTATAGAAGTATAGAAACATATTTTTATTGTTCAGTGTAGGGTTACTCTTGGTTTTCACAAATCGTCCTCCCAATTCTCTTATTGTTTGAAATAATTTAGGATTTGTCACATTGGCTAGAAAAACAGCTCTGCTAAATGAGACCATTTGTTTTCTATTCCACTGTGCTACATTCATAACTAAAATGATCATTTATGCTGAGGATGTTTTTCAAAAAGTGAAAAATATACAGTTTCATTGGATTTCCTGTGGGCAGCCTAGAAAATACCATAGCTAGACTGAAAAAAGCAAATTTGGAATTCTGCAGGAAGAGAGGGCTTGAAGAAACCTTACTTTAAGCCATTCTTCCCTCAGTTTGTGTCCTATAGGAGGATCCTATGTGGGAGAAAGAGGGAGATAAACAGGGGAGAAAAGACGGTATCAGATGTTATCAACACACAATGTTTTGACAGTATAATATACAGGTGAAATTTACATACAATAAAATAAGCGTTAAAGTATTCAGTTCAATAAATTTTGACAGATGTATTCATTTGTGAGTGGGCTTCCCTTGTTGCTCAGATGGTAAAGAATCTGCATGCAATGTAGGAGACCTGGGTTCAATCCCTGAGTCAGGAAGCTCCCCTGGAGAAGGGAATGGCTACCCACTCCAGTATTCTTACCTGGAGAATTCCGTGGACAGAGGAGCCTGGAGGGCTACAGTACGTGGGGCCGCAAAGAGTCAGACACGACTGAGCGACTAATACTTTCATTTTTTATGCACTTGTGCACATGCCCTCCATTAATATACAGACCAATTCCACCTCTCCAGAAAATTCCGCATGCCCCTCACACTTCTTTCTCATATCCCGCTTATAGGCAACTACTGATTCTGCTCACTACTGCTGAGTGTTGCCTGGTCTTAGCGTTCACATTAATGGAATCATACAGTTCGTACTGTTTTGTGCCTAGATTCTTTAGCTCAACATAATGCTTTTAAGAGCAGTCTAAATGGCCCCATGTGTGAGTAGTTCATTTTCCTTTGTGTTCTGTGGGATGATGTGTTTCACAATGGATGATGAGTTGTTTCCAGTTTTGGAAGATTATTTAATAAGCATTAATTAATAAGATTATTAATAAGCATTTAATAAGCATAATAAGCATCTTATTATGAAGATGCTATGAAACATTTTCAACAAGTGTTCTTAGTGGATACCTTCATGGAGAAAAATTAACCTTGACCCATACCTCACAATGTATGTGAAAGTTAACTAAAGGTATATTGCAAACCTAAGTGTATGTTAAACCTTTGAAGATCCAAGAAGAAAACCTAGGAATGGAATCGCATCTTGCTTTGATGGAGTTTTTCAATTTTGGAGGTCAAACTGTGCTGTAATTTCTTTTGGGAGAGTCCTTAGGAATGAGATTCCTGGATCATAAGTCACATGCTTGTTTAACTTTATCAGAAGTGGCCAGTTTTCCACGCTGATTGTACCGTTTTGCAATATCACTGCCCCCAATGAATGAAAGTTCCAGCTGTTCTGTATCCTTGCCAAGAACTTGATATTATTAGTCTTTTTAATAGAGGGTGTGTAGTAGTGACTCATTATGGTTTTAATTTGCATCATCCACTCAGTGATGTTGAGCATCTTTGTCTGTCGCTCAGTCGTGTCCGACTCTTTGCAACCCCATGGACTGCAGCATGCCAGGCTTCCCTGTCCATCACCAACTCCTGGAGCTTGCTCAGACTCATGTCCATTGAGTCATTGATGCCATCCAACCATCTCATCCTCTGTTGTCCCCTTCTCCTCCCACTCTCAATCTTTCCCAGCATCAGGGTCTTTTCCAATGAGTCAATTCTTCACATCAGGTGGCTAGAGGACTGGAGTTTCAGCTTCTGCATCAGTCCTTCCAATGAATACTTAGGACTGATCTGCTTTAGGATTGTCTGGTTTGATTGTGTGTATTGGTCACTCATGTCTTCTTTTATGACGTCTATTCATGTTTTTCACTCATTTTCTATTAGTTTGTCTTCTTGTTATTCATAGTTCTTTCCATGCTATGGACGTGAGTCTAATATATGTGTTGTCAATCTATTCTCCCAGAATGTAGTTTGCCCTTTTAGTTTCTTAAAGGCTGTTTATTGAAAAGCTGCTGCTGCTGCTGCTAAGTCACTTCAGTTGTGTCCAACGCAGAAGTTTTAAATATTGATGGATGCCATTTTATCAATATTTTCTTTCATGGGTAGTGCTTTTGGCGTTGTATCTAAGAAGTCTTTGTCTATCCTGAGGTTATGAACAGGTTATCCTCTGTTTTCTTCTTGGATCTTCAAAGTTTTACCATACATTTAGGTTTGCAATATACCTTTAGTTAATTTTCATGTATATTTTGAGGTATGGGTCAAGGTTAATTTTTCTCCATGCAGATATCCACTAAGCACATTTGTTAAAAATGTTTCTCTGCCAAGGGAAATAGACAAGAAGCTTTCCCCTCACTTTTCGTTTTCTTCTTTTTTTTTCTTCTTTAGTTTACTCTATGTTCATTATACAATCTAAAAATAAATGAAGTCAAGTCTATGAAGTTTATAAATTTTCATCATCTGTCTATAAAATACTGTCACATGTCAGCGTGACTCCCCTGTAGACACATCAGGCATCCAGGACTAACCCACCCACATTTGTATGTTTGTAAAAATTCCAGTGTCTATATAAATGGGAGTCTATTTCTGAATCTCTATTTTGTTGTCTATTTGTCTGTCCTTATACCTATTCTTTTTTTTTTTTTCAGATGCCAATTCATTTTTTTTTATTTTTATTTTTTATTTATTTATTATTTATTTATTATTATTTTTTCCCCAGTGGATTTGTCATACATTGATATGAATCAGCCATGGATTTACATGTATTCCCAATCCCGATCCCCCCTCCCACCTCCCTCTCCACCCGATTCCTCTGGGTCTTCCCAGTGCACCAGGCCGGAGCACTTGTCTCATGCATCCCACCTGGGCTGGTGATCTGTTTCACCATAGATAGTATACATGCTGTTCTTTTGAAATATCCCACCCTCACCTTCACCCACAGAGTTCAAAAGTCTGTTCTGTATTTCTGTGTCTCTTTTTCTGTTTTGCATATAGGGTTAT